>NC_090997.1:23038712-23341742 GCF_041146395.1 Eulemur rufifrons | reverse complement strand
CAGGTCTTACATTTGTCTTTAATCCATATTAAGTCGATTTTTGATGTATGATGTAAGATAAGCATCCAATTTCATTGTTTTGCATGTAGATATCCAGTTCTCCTAGCACCATTGATTGAAGAGGCTGTCCTTTCCCCATTATGGATTCTTGCCACCTTTGTGGAAGATTAGTTGTCTAAATTAGTGTGAGTTTATTTCTTGACTCTCTATTCTGTTCCATTGGCTTGTATGTCTGTTTTTATGCCAGTACCATACTGTTTTCATTACTATAGCTTTGTAATATAATTTGAAATCAGAAAGTCTTACACCTCCAGCTTTGTTATTGTTCAAGATTACTTTAGTTATTTGAGTTTTTTTGTGGTTCCATACAAATTGTAGGATTCTTTTTTCTATTTTTGTAGAATATGCCATTGGGATTTTGTTAGTGATTGACTTGAATCAGCAGATTGCTTTGGGTAATATGGACATTTTAACAATATTAATTCTTCTAGTCTCTGAATATGGATATCTTTCCATATATCCTGGTGTTATCTTCCATTTCTGTCATCAATGTTTTATAGATTTCAGTGGACCGATCTTTCGCTTTGTTGCTTAAGTTTATTCCTGAGTATTTTATTCTTTTTCACTCTATTGTAAGTGGAATTGTTTTTGCCATTTCTTTTAGGATAGCTGGTCATTAAAGAAATGCAACTGATTTTTGTATGTTGAGTTCTACAAGTTTATTGCATTTTTTGGTGGAGTCTTTAGGATTTTCTACAGTAATATCATGTCATCTGCGAATAGAGACAATTTTATCTCTTCCTTTCAAATTTGGATGCCTTTTTTCTTTCTTTGTTTTCTTTTTTCTTTCTTTCTTTCTTTCTTTTTTTTTTTTTTTTTTGCCTAATTGATCTGGCTAGGACTTTCAGTACTATGCTGAACATAAGTGGTGAGAGTGGGTACCCTTGTCTTGTTCCTGATCTTAGAGGAAAAGCTTTCAGCTTTTCACTGTTGAGTATGATTTTATCTCTGGGTTTATTATGTTGAGGTTCATTCCTTCTATGCTTAATTTGTTGAGGTTTTTTTTTTTATTATAAAAAGATGTTGAACTTTTCAAATGCTTTTTCTGCATCTATTTAGATGATATGATATGATTTTATGATGCATTTTGTTGATGTGATGTATCATTTTTATTGATTTTTGCATGTTAGACCATACTTTCATACCAGGAATAAATCCTAGTTTGTCATGGTGTATGATCCTTTGAATGTGCTGTTGAATTTGATTTGCTAGCATTTTACTGAGGAATTTTACATCTATGTTCATCAGGGATATTGGCCTGTAATTTTCTTTTCTTGTAATATTCTTGTCTGGCTTTGGTATCAGCATAGAGCTGGACTCATAAAATAAGTTTGGAAGTATTTCCTCTTCTTCAATTTTTTGGAAGCATTTGAGAAGAATTGGAAGTGTAAAGAAGAATTCTTCTTTAAATATGCAGTAGAATTCACCATGAAGCCATCTGGTCCTGGACTTTTCTTTGTTAGAAGATTTTGATTACTGATTTAATCTCCTTAGTAGTTACAGGTCTGTTCAGATTTTGTATTTCTTCATTAGTTTTGGTAGATTGTAAATTTCTAGGAATTTAATCTAAGTTGTTGGTATATAATTTTTCATAATAGTCTAAGTCTTTGTAATTCTGTGGTATCAGTTGTAATACCTCTTAATTTATAATTTATTTATTTGAGTTTTCTCTCTTTTTTCTTAGCATTCTAACTGAAATGAAAAAGATATTAAAATACTCTTGGTTCATGCTACTAGGGTCACAATTCTGCCTACCTCTCTACCCCCACTGCCATATTTGTTTCAGAGATACTAGGGCTCAGATTCTTAGCACTAGGGATATTATTTCTGGTGTTGTAGAAATTTCATCATTATTTATACTTTTTGTAAAAAAAAAAAAAAAACAATGAAAGACAAAAACCAATATGCCTTTTAGAGCTTAACTCCTCAAAGTTTGGTCTTTGGTGCCTAGCAGAATCAGCATCACCTGGGAGCTCGTTAGAAATTGTCTTAGTTGTCAATGTTTTCTGTTAGTTGTAACAGAATACCTGGAATTGGATGATTTATAAAGAAGAGGAATTCATTTCTTACAGTTTTGGAGGCTGAGAAGTCCAAGGTCAAGGAGCCATACATATCTGGGGCAGCCTTCTTGCTGGTGGGGACTCTCTGCAGTGTCCCAAGGCTGCATAGGGCATCACATGGTGAGGGGGCTGAGCATGCTAGCTCAGGTCTCTTTTCCTCTTTTTATAAAGCCATCAGCCCCATTCTCAAGATAATCCATTAATCCATGATTGGATTAATCCATTCATGAAAGGCAGAGCCCTCATGACCCAATCACCTCTTAAAGGCCCCACCTCTCAGTACTGCTGCATTGGGGATTAAGTTTCAAAGTGAGTTTTGGGGAGAAAAACAGTCAAACCATAGAAGTAATTAAGACTCTTCAGGTACAGACGAAACCTACTGAACCAGAATAGATGTTTTAATAATCGCTAGGTGATTTATCTGTACTTTAACATATGAAAACTGGAGATGCTAAAGGTTACTTGATCACTCTGAGGACCAAGGCTTTAGAATTTTTTGCTCATAGAAATTCTTTGAGTTATGCTTTCTTATATGGGCTTGCTAATTTACTTCTCTTATTTATTACCTAGGGAGTAGGAACCATAGGACTTTAAAAAAATGTATTTATCACATTTGCATTGCCTTATATGTGAATTTCTAGAACTTTGGTATACTTTAGCAAATGAAGAGGTTTATTTATTTTTTTCATAAAAATGCTTGGTCCCTTCTCCTACAATCTGAAGCTATTAGATAGGGCCAGGGTATCCATATGTTTAACACATTCCCCTAGTGATTCAAGCAATCTTACATGAATTGTACATAAACATATGTGCAATTTAGATATCTACAAAACATATTTCTGAAACATACCAGTTTGTTTCAGTGATTACATAACATGGCAATAACATGTGTTTAATGCCCTTTCATCTCTTCTACTTTAATGGTTATCAATCTAGAGTATAATAAAATTAGGGAATTTAGCCCAAGAATTCTGAAATAATTATATATTATATAGAAATACTGAAGATGTTTTTGGTAGCGGAGCTTAATAACTTAATTTTGAGACTTTAAGGGAGGAAGTTAGTCAAAATTTATTAGTACATGTTGTTGCCATAAAAGCACATCCTTGTGATGACTCACCAAAAATGCTTCTCACTGACAGTTTTGGACATTTATAACTCTGCGCAGAGGGTCTGGCCTAATTTGAAAAATGACAGTGATGCTTTGGACTGATTATTTTTCACTGAGCAGATGTAAAGCATTCAGTTTAGTGACCTCAGACAAGTTCATATACCTGAATAATGACACCACAAATTTAGGCTATTTCTATGACTCGGTAAGTTTACTTGTGCCACTTCCCACTCAACTTCTCCCATCAAAGGTAAAGGTTTCCTGATTTCTTACACTAGAGATTAGTTTTGCTTGTTTTGGACTTCATATAACTGGAATCGTACTGTATGTATTCTTTTGTGTGTGTCTTCTTTCATTAAATAAAATATAGTTTAAATGTATTCTTGTGTGGTTTAACAGTTGTTCACTATTTTTTTTTTTTTTATTGCTGGGTAGTATTCCATTGTATGACTATACCATACAACTTCTGTATTCATTCTCTTGGTGATAGCATTTGGGATATTTTTACTTTGGACACATAGGTTGATTCCAAATCTTGGCTATTGTGAATAGTGCTGCAATAAACATGGGAGTGCAGATTTTGATATACTGAATTACCCTCCTTTGGATATATACCCAGTGGGATTCTGGGTCATATGGTAGTTCTGTTGTTAGTTTTTTGAGGAACCTCCATACTGTTCTCCATAGTAGGTGCACTAATTTAACACTCGCAACCACAGTGTAGGAGGGTTTCCCTTTCTCCTCATCCTCGCCAGCATTTACTATTGCCTATCTTTTTGATGAAAGCCATTTTAACTGGGGTGAGATATCTCATTGTAGTTTTGGTTTGCATTTCTCTGATGACTAAAAACGTTGAGGATTTTTTAATATATGTATTGTCCATTTGTATGTCTTCTTTTGAGAAATATCTATTCAGATCCTTTGCCCATTTTCTCATCATTTTATTTTTTTCCAATTGAGTTGTTGGAGCTCCTTATATATTCTAGTTATTAATCCCTTGTCAGATGGTTAGTTTGCAAATATTTTCTCCAATTCTGTGGGTTCTCTCCTTACTTTATTGATTGTTTCCTTTACTGTGCAGTAGCTTTTTGGCTTGATATGATCCCATTTGTCCAATTTTGCTTTGGTTGCCTGTGCTTTCGAGGTATTACTCAAGAACTCGTTGCCCAGACCAATGTTCTGAAGCATTTTCCCAATGTTTTCTTATAGTAGTTTCATAATTTCAGGTCTTAGATTTAAGTGTTTAATCCATTTTGATTTTTTTTTGTATATGATGAGAGATAAGAGTCTAGTTTCATTCTTCTGCATGTGGATATCCAGTTTTCCCAGCACCATTTATTGAAGAGACTGTCCTTTCCCATTTTATATTCTTGGCACCTTCGTCAAAGATCAGTTCACTATACCTGTGTGGATTTATTTCTTGGTTCTGTATTTTTGTTCCATTGATCTGTGTGTCTGCTTTTATGCCAGTACCATGGTGTTTTGGTTACTATGGCTCTGTAGTATAATTTTGAAGTCAGGTAATGTGATTCCTCCAGTTTTTTTCCCCCCCCTCAGGATGGCTTTGGCTATTCTGGGTCTTTTGTGGTTTCTGATAAATTTTAGGATTTTTTTTACTGTTTCTGTGAAATATGTCGTTGGTATTTTGGTAGGGATTGCATTGAATCTGCAGATTGGTTCTGGGTAGTATGGATGGACATTTTAACAATATTGATTGTTCTAATCCATTAGCATGGAATGTGTTTCTATTATTTTGTGTCCTATTTAATAACTTTTGTCAGTGTTTTATAGTTTTCATTATAGAGATGTTTCACTTCTTTGGTTAAGTTTATTTCTAGCTATTTTATTTTATTTTTAGGTATTGTAATGGGGATTGCTTTCTTGGCTTTTTTTTCAGAATTTTTGCTGTTAGCATATAGAAAAGCTACTGATTTTTGTATTTTGACTTTGTATCCTGTGACTTTACTGAATTTGTTTATCAGTTCTAATAGTTTTTGTGGAGTCTTTATATTTCTCTATGTATAAGGCCATATCATCTGCAGACAAGGATAATTTGACTTCTTCCTTTCCAATTTGGATGCCAGTTATTTCTTTCTCTTGTCTGATTGCTGTAGCTAGAACTTCCAGTACTATGTTGAATAACATTGGTGAAAGTGGGCATCCTTGTCTTGTCCCAGATCTTAGAGGATAGGCTTTCAGCTTTTTCCCATTCAGTATGATATTAGCTGTGGGTCTGACATATATGGCTTTTATTGTGTTGAGGTAAGTTCCTTCTTTACTCAGTTTTTTTAGTTTTTATCATGAAGGGATGTTGAATTTTATCTAATGCTTTTTAAGCATCAATTGAAATGATCATATGGTTTTTGTCCTTTGTTCTATTGATCTCATGTATCACATTGATTGATTTGCATATGTTGAACCATCCTTACATCCCTAGTATGAATACCATTTGATCATGAGAATAATCTTTTTTTTTTTTTTTTTTTTTTTGAGACAGAGTCTCACTCTGTTGCCCGGGCTAGATTGAGTGCCGTGGCTTCAGCCTAGCTCACAGCAACCTCAAACTCCTGGGCTCAAGCGATCCTCCTGCCTCAGCCTCCCGAGTAGCTGGGACTACAGGCATGCACCACCATGCCCAGCTAATTTTTTGTATATATATATTTTAGTTGTCCATATAATTTCTTTCTATTTTTAGTAGAGACGGGGTCTCACTCTTGCTCAGGCTGGTCTCGAACTCCTGACCTCGAGCGATCCACCCGCCTCGGCCTCCCAGAGTGCTAGGATTACAGGCGTGAGCCACCGCGCCCGGCCGAGAATAATCTTTTTAATGAGTTGTTGAATTTAGTTTGCTAGTATTTTGTTGAGGATTTTTGCATCTATGTTCATCAGAGATATTGACCTACTGTTTTCTTTTTTTGTTGTGTCTTTGTCTGGTTTTGGTACCAAGGTGATATAAGCCTCATAGAATGGGTTTTGGAGTAAACCCTCCTCCTAGAGTTTTTGAAATAATTTAAGTAGGGTTTGGTATTAGTTCTTTGAATGCTTGGTAGAATTCAGCAGTGAAGCCATTGGGTCCCAGGTTTGTCTTTGATGGGAGACTTTTTACTACTACTTCTATTTCATTGCTTGTTATTGGTTTCTTCAGGTTTTAGATTTCTTCCTTGTTCAATCTGGATAGGTTGTTTATGTCTAGGAATTTATTTCATCTATGATTTCCAATTTATTGGTATATAGTTGCTCACAGTAGTCTCTATGATCCCTTGAATTTCTGCAGTATCAGTTGTGATGTCTCCCTTTTTTATCTCTTTTTTTTTTTTTCATTTAGTCTTCTCTCTTTTTTTCTTAGTTTGGCTAATGGTGTGTCAATTTTGTTTATCTTTTTACAAAACCATTTTTTCATTTCATTGATCTTTTGTATTTTGTTGGTTTCAATTTCATTTATTTTTGCTCTGATCTTTATTTCTTGTCTTCTACTAATTTTGTATTGGCTTGCTCATGTGTTTCTAGTTCTTTGAATTACATCATTATGTTTTTTATTTGAAACTTCTACTTTTGTGACATAGGAACTTATTGCTATAAGCTTTCCTCTTAGTGCTGCTTTTACTGTATCCCAAAGGTTTTGTTATGTTGTACTTTCATTTTCATTTGTTTCAAGAAAATTTTTTTGAGAATTTAAAAGATTTCCTTTTTAATCTCCTCATTGAGGAGCATATCGTCAAATTTCCACGTGTTTATATAGTTTCTAATGTTCCTATAGTTATTAAGTTCTAGTTATATTCCACTGTGGTTAGAGACTACTTGATATGATTTCAATATTTTTGACTAATTTAAGACGGGTTTTGTGGCCTAACATATGATCTATCCTTGAGAGTGTTCCATGGTCTATAGTACACATTAAGTTCAACATTTCTTTGTTAATTTTCTTTCTGGATGACCTGTCCAATACTGAAAGTGGAGTGTCAAGGTCTCCAACAATTATTGTATTGGAGTCTGTCTCTCTCTGTAGTTCTGATAATATTTGCTTTATATATCTGGGTGCTCCAGTATTGGGTGCATATATATTTAGAATTATATCCTCTTGCTGAATTGACCACTTCTTCATTATAGAATGACCTTCTTTGTGTCTGTTTATAGTTTTTGTCTTGAAATCTATTTTATCTGATAGAAGAATAGCTATTCCTGCTCTTTTTTGGTTTCCATTTGCTTATAATATCTTTTTTCATTACTTTATTTTCAGTCTATTTGTGTCTTTATAGATGAAGTGGGTTTCTTGCAGGCAACATGTAGTTGGCTCTTGCTTTTTTATCTATTTAACCACTCTATGTCTTTTGATTGGAGAATTTATTCTAGTCACATTCAATGTTGTTATTAATAGGTAAGGACTTATTCCTGCCATATTGTTATTTTATTTCTGGTTGTTTTGTGATCCTTTTTTTCTTTTTTCTTTCCTGTCTTTCTTTGTTAAAAGTGATTTTCTCTGGTAGTGTGTTTTAATTTCTGGCTTTTTATTTTTTGTGTATATGTTGTAGGTCTTTTTGATTTCAGATTACTATGAGGCTTGCAAAAACATTTTATAAACAATTATTTTCAACATTTGACAACTCTGCTTACAAACAAACAAACAAAGAAAAATCTAACAGAAATTTTACCCTTTATCTCCATCCCCCTTGATTTTTAACTTTTTGTTGTTTCTATCCATTTCTTTTTATACTATGTATCTCTCAAAAAGTTGTTGTAGTTATATTTGGTAGTTTTATCTGTTAGTCTTCCTACTCAAGATATAAGTGGTTTACAAAATGCAATTACAGCAAGAGTATTTTGTATCTGTATATTTATTGATACCAGTGAGTTGTATAACTTCAGATGATTTCTTATTGTTCTTTAGTGTCACTTCTTTTTTTCAGATTGAAGAACTCCTTTTATTATTTCTTGAAGGACAGGTATGCTGTTGATGAAATCCCTCAGCTCTTGTTTATCCAGAAAAGTCTTTATTTCTCCTTCATATTTGAAGGATATTTTTGCAGAATTTAATATTCTAAGGTTAACATTTATTTCCTTCAGCACTTTGAATATGTCATGCCACTTTCTCTTGGCCTTTAAGATTTCCATTGAGAAGTCTGCTGCCAGATGTATTGGAATTCCTTTATATTTTACTATTTTTTTCTTTATTCTTGCTTCTCTTAGGAATTTATCTGTTATCTTTGGGAGCTTGAATATCAAATGCCTTGAGGTAGTCTTGTTTGAGTTAAATTTGCTTGGTGTTCTATGATCTTCTTGTACCTGAATATTGATATCTTTCTGTAGGTTTGGAAAGTTCTGTTATTATTTCTTTGAACAAATTTTCTATCCTAATCTCTCTCACTTTACCTCCTCTTTAAGGCCAATAACTCTTAGATTGGCTCTTTTGAGGCTATTTTCTAGATGTTGTAGGTGTGCTTCATTCTTTTTTATTCCTTTTTCTTTTTTCTCTTCTGACTGTGTTTTCAAATAGCTTGTCTTCAAGCTTACCAATTCTTTCTTCTGCTTGATCAATTCTGTTGTTGAGAGACTGATGTGTCTCTCAATTTATCAGTTGAATTCTTTTTTATTTATTTATTTTTCTTTCTGCATATTATGGGGGTACAAATGTTTAGGTTACATATATTGCCCCTGCCCCCTCAACCCTGATTCAGAGCTTCAAGCATGTCTATCCCCCAGATGGTGTTCATCACACTCATTATGTATGTATATACCCATCCCTCCTCCCTGCTCCCATCTGCCTGATGCCTGATAAATATTATTTCTATATGTATACTTAGTTAGGTGTTGATCAGTGAAACCAATTTGATGGTGAGTACATGTGGTGCTTGTTTTTCCATTCTTGGGACACTTCACTTAGTAGAATGGGTTCCAGCTCTATCCAGGAAAATACAAGAAGTGCTATATCACCATTGTTTCTTATAGCTGAATAGTACTCCATGGTATATATATATATATATGTGTATATATACCACATTTTATTAATCCACTCATGAATTGATGGGCATTTGGGTTATTTCCACACCTTTGCAATTGTGAATTGTGCTGCTATAAACATTTTTCAAGTGCAGATGTCTTTTTTATAGAATGTCTTTTGTTCCTTTGGGTAGGTGCCCAATAATGGGATTGCTGTATCAAATGGTAGATCTACTTGTATCTGTTTAAGGTATCTCCATATTGCTTTCCACAGAGGTTGCACTAGTTTGCAGTCCCACCAGCAGTGTATGAGTGTTCCTATCTCTTTGCATCCACGCCAACATTTCTTGTTTTGGGACTTTTTGATAAAGGCCATTCTTACTAGAGATAAGTGATATCTCATTGTGGTTTTATCTGTTGAATTCTTAAGCTCCAGAATTTCTGCTTGATTTTTTAAAATTTCAGTGTCTGTGTTAAGTTTCTCTGATTGGCTTCTCAATTTATTCTCTGTATTGTCTTGAAATTCATTGAGCTTATTCAGGACACCTATTTTGAATTCTTTGTCTGAAAGTTCACATATCGCTATCACTCCATAAATTGGTCACTGGTACCTTATTTAGTTCATTTGATTTGAATCCATCCTTCCTGATAAGGCTTTCCAGATATTCAAAGGAAATTGAGTGTTGTGATCTAATCTTTGGTCACTGCAGCCACATCAGCACTGGGGGTACTCCAAGCCCAATAATGATGTGATTGACTCTTGCTGACTCCTGGCAGTACTACCTTGGAGGACTTGGGTAAGATATGGGAGGATTCCCTGGATTACCAGGCAAAGTATCTCACTCTCTTCCCTCACTGTATGTGCTGGGCTGCTGAAATTGGGGGAGGAGTTGTGTGGGCACTCCTTCATGACCGCCAGTGTCAGGTCACACCTAAACCCAGCCTAGTCTCATCCAAAGCCCATGGTGACTATTGCGTGGCTAACTCTGATGTTATTAAAAGCCCAAAGGTTCTTTAGTCAGCAGGTGGTGAATCCTACTAGGACTGAGTCTTTCCCTTCAGGGAAGCATCTTTTGTTCTGGCCCAAGGAGGGTCCAGAAATGCCATCCAGGAACTAAGGCCTGGACCCAGGGACTTTAGGAGTCTCCTTGGTACTTTATTTTATTGTGGCTGAGCTAATACCCAGGTTGTAAAACAAAGTCCTCTGAATTCTTTCCTTTGCCCAAGTGGAATAAGACTTTCCTAGAGCTCTACTGGGTGGAGTTGGGGGAGGGATGACACGGGCACTGGCTTGGCCATCACTGTTGGTGTCTCACTGGGTCATGTGGACCCCAAGTCCACTGTTCACAACCAGCATAGTCACAAGAATTGCCCAAGGATCACAGCTTCTGTGACAGGACTACCTTATGAACTTAGTTGAGGCTCCAGGCTGCTTTTTTTCGGTTGGTTGTGGGGCTAGCTGAAACTTGGGATTTGGGGTGGAGGATTTCCCTCTGGTCAGCTGGTCTAAATGTTCTCTCTGTGGGCATTGGCAGAATTCTGCCCTGTGCTGTATTCCCCTCTACCAGGTTGGCCCTGAGGTTCATTGCAAAGTCCCATAATCACTTCACTGTCCTTCCACCAGGCACAGAGATTCTCTCTCCTCTTGGTGTGCTGGTGAGACATTGCTGGGGGATGCAGGAGGTATGGGAGAAGCAATGCAAGGTTGTCTTTTCTGCCCTCTTCAATGCCTCTTTCCTTGATGTAATGTTAAAGCCACGTAGTAAGATTGATTTTGGTTCTTCTGGAGGTGCTTGCTTGCTAAGGTAGTTGTTGAATTTGGTGATCATATGGAGAGACAATAGCTGGAGGTTTCTGTTTGGCTTTCTTGCTATGTCCCCTTCTGGTCATCATCTTTTATGTATATTGCTAGATTTGATTTGCTAATATTTTGTTACAGATTTTTACATTTTTGTTTACAAAGGATAATGAACAAGGATAAGACATTATCTTATAATACCTTTGTCTAGTTTCTTTATTAGGGTTATATTGGCCTCATAATAAAGTTGAGAGAGAGTTCACTTCTCATCTATTTTCATTTAATGAAAGAGATTTAAAAAAATTTTTTTCTTTAATGTTTGGTAAAGATAGTCATAGAAATTTCTGGTGAAGCTATCTGTACCTGAGGTTTTCTTTGTGGGAATTTTTTTTGGTTAAAAATTCAACAACTTTAATAAATAATTGGACCAGTTTCAATTAAGTAGTACTTTTCATGGACTTCATTCTTTTCATCTACTTACTATCTTTTTAATGTCTGTAGCTCTGTAGTGGTGTCCTTGAGCTTGTGTAATTTATGTTTTCCTTCTTGTTTGTTGATTATAGTTGCTAGGGATTATCAGCATATTTATTTGTTCAGAGTTAACTTTTTACTTTCTTTTTAAAAATTTGTTTCAATTTTATATTTCATTGATTATTTCTTTTATTTTTTGGGTTTAATTTGTTATGCTTTCTCTGGCTTCTTAAAGTGGAAGCTTAGATATCGATTTGGCATTTTTCTTCTTTTCTAATATATACTTTTTTTAAAAATTTCATCTTATTATGGGGGATACCGAATTTCAGGTTAGATACGTTGCCCATGTACCACTTGTCCCCCCCAAGTCAAAGCTCCAGGCGTGTCCATTCCCCAGACAGTGCGCGTTGCACCCATCATGTAGGTATATATCCCTCTCCTCCCCACCCCCCTCCCCGAGTCAGCACCTTCAAGCGTGACCATTCCCCAAACGGTGCGCAATGCACTCATTGTGTAGGCATACCCCCATCCCCTCCCCCCACCCCCCACCTCAGTCTGATATCCGATTGGTATCGTTCCCAGATGTGTCTTTAGGTGATGACCAGGGAAACCAACTTTCTGGTGAGTACATGTGATGCTTGTTTTTCCATTCTTGGGATACTTCACTTAATATAATGGGTTCCAACTCTCTCTAGGAGAACCATAGAGATGTCGTATCTTCATTATTTCTTATAGCTGAGAAATATTCCATGGTATACATATACCACAGTTTACTAATCCAATCATGTATTAATGGGCATTTGGGTTGTTTCCACATCTTTGCAATTGTGAATTGTGCTGCTATAAACATTCGGGTACATGTGTCTTTGTTATAGAATGACCTTTTTTCCTTTGAGTATATGCCCAATAATGGGATTGCTGGATCAAATGGTAGGTCTACTTGAATCTGTTTAAGATATCTCCATAATGCTTTCCACAGGGGTTGCCCTAGCTTGCAGTCCCACCAGCAGTGTATGAGTGTTCCTGTCTCTCCGCATCCATGCCAACATGTGTTGTTTTGGGATTTTTTGATAAAGGCCATTCTCACTGGGGTTAAGTGATATCTCATTGTGGTTTTGATTTGCATTTCCCTGATGATTAGGAATGTTGAGCATTTTTTCATATGTTTGTTAGCCATTCTTGTATCTTCTTTTGAGAAATTTCTATTCATGTCATTTGCCCACTTTTTGATAGGGTTGTTTGATTTTTTCTTGCTGATTTTCCTGAGTTCTAAATAGATTCTTGTTATCAGTCCTTTATCTGATGTGTAGTATGCAAAAATTTTTTCCCATTCTGTAGGTGGTCTGTTTATTCTCGTGACTGTTTCTTTGGCTGTGCAGAAGCTTTTTAATTTAATCAGGTCCCATTTATTTATTTTTGTTGTTGCTGTGATTGCCTTAGAGGTCTTCTTCATAAATTCTTTGCCTAGGCCAATGTCTATAAGAGTCTTTCCTACATTTTCTTCTAGAATTCTAATAGTTTCACACCTAAGGTTTAAGTCTGTTATCCACCGTGATTTGATTTTTGTGAGAGGTGAAAGCTGTGGGTCCTGTTTCAGTCTTCTACAAGTGGCTAACCAATTCTCCCAGCACCATTTATTGAATAGGGATTCTTGTCCCCAGAGTATATTCTTTCCTGCTTTGTCAAAAATTAGGTGTCACCTATATGATGAGAGTGATGTGCACTGTCTAGGGAATGGACACAACTAAAGCTCAGACTCGGGGGGATGGGGAGGCATGGGCAATGTATATAGCCTGATCTTTTGTACTCCCTTAATGAGCTGAAAAACAAACAAACAAACAAAAAAAAAATTAGGTGTCTATATAAGGATGGTTTTATATTTGGATTTTCTGTTGTGTTCCACTGGTCTGTGTCCCTGCACTTGTGCCAGTACCAGGCTGTTTTAAGAACCACAGCCTTGTAGTATAGTTTGAAGTCTGGCAAGTTAATACCTTCCATTTTGTTTTTATTGCTTAAAATTGCTTTTGCTATACGGGGTCTTCTCTGATTCCATACAAAGTGTATAATTATTTTCTCTACATCTGTGAAGAATGATGTTGGTAGTTTAATAGGGATTGCATTGAATCTGTAGATCACTTTGGGTAGTATAGACATTTTAACAATGTTGATTCTTCCGATCCACAAGCATGGTATAGTTTTCCATCTATTTGCAAGTTCTGCTTCTAATATATACTTTTTTAGCTAAACTTTCTAAGCACTGCTTTAGCTGCATCATAAAAATTTTTATTTTTTAAAAAATTCAGTTTGAAATATTTAAATATCTCTTGTTTGATTTTTTTTTTTTAATCATGGATTATATAGAAGTGTGTTGCTTAATTTTCAGGTATATGGGGACTTTTACAACTGAAAATCTGTAGGACAACTACAGATCCTACAAATAAAAGAATAATACAGAGACAGTTGAAATGGACCAAGTTATAGAGAAATGCTTTATTGAAACTTATCCAATTATCTATTAAATAAATTGAATTTTTAATAATAAACTTTCCTAAAGAGACAACTCTGGGTCCAGATAGCTTCATCAATATGTTCTAATTAAATAACATTTGGTTAAAGAACATAATCTGTATGGTTTTTATTTTTTTGAAATTTGAGACTTGTTTTTTTCTCTAGTATATAGTATCTTTTGGTGACTATTTCATATGCATTACAAAACAATGTGTGTATTCTCCTGTTGTCAGTTGGAGTGTTGTATAAATATCAGTTAGGTCAAATAGGTTTGGTAGTGTTGTCCAAACAAGTTCCATTACTATTTTTTTTTGTCTATTCAGTAATACCAAAAGCTGTATGTTAAAATCTCACATTATTTTTTGAATGTGTGTATTTCTTTTTTTTTTTTTCATTTTTGTTTCATGTTTTCAGAAACTTTAATATTAAATGTCTATGCATTTAGAATTTTTATCTTTTTCTGATTGTTCATTTTATTACTGGGAAATTTTTATCTAAAATTCTTATTCATGTCCCTCTATATGTAATGTGTCTTTTTTAGGAATTTTAAACTTTTATTTTAATTCTCAGTTGATTGAATATGATGTACGTAGGTTTGATGTACTTTGTATCTTGCTTGGGGTTTTTTGAATTACTTCGGTGGTTTCATCAATTTGGAAAATTCTTGGCCATGTCTTTTCAAATGTTTCTTCATTCTCTTTTTTCCTTCTGAAAAATGTGTAATTACTTATATGCTAAATCAAGATCATCTGATATTTTTGCATAAGTTTTAGATGCTCTGTTCCTTTTATCACTCTTTTTTCCCCTTGCGTTTTCCCTTGATCTATCTTCAAGTTTACTGATCTCTTCTTCCAATAATATGCAGGTAAGCCCATTGTAAAAATTATTTTGTGATATATTTTTCATTATGAGAATTTCTGTTGATTTTTTTACAGTTTCCATCTGTCTTTTCAAATTTCCCATATTTTTACACATCATCCATCTTATTTACTAGATTCTTTAACATATTTATCATAGCCATTTTACAAACACTTTTTGATACTTCTGATATTTAGATAATTTCTGAATGTGCTTATACTGAGCATTTTTCTCCTGATCAGAAATCAAATTTTCTTGCTTCTTCTCACATCTTAGGCAAAACTTGAGAGGTTTCTTTCAGCTCATCAGCATGGTCTCTAGCTTTTTGGATTGCTGGGGAGTTCTATATTTCTCTTTAGTCCTTTTCTTGGCTTTCTGCTTTTTTGAAATCTCTCTCTTCACTACAGTGAAAGGCTGGAGTTCCTTGGAGGGACTTCTTTCAACTCTGTTGCTGTCACCCCAGCCTTTAGCAATCCACTGCTTTGTATTTGAGGAAGTCTCTGGGTACCTGGACAGGAGAAGGAAGGGAGAGAGTCTCTGAAGACTGTTCTGTATTGTTCTCAACTTTCTGTGTACTACTTTTCTAGTCCATGCATTTAGTGAAGGCTCATGGGGAAGAATTGCTGGGTGAGGGCACACCTGTTCTGTGGCTGGGACTCCTCAGGATTCTCATCTGTTACACCAGCTTTGAGTGTTACCTAACATACTATGGCAGATTACTTCTCAGGAGGATTTCCCTTCCTGATAGGAATGAAAACAGTTGTGAATCTCTTCTAGCCTACAAAAGGTTAATAACTTCTAAAATTTAATTCATTTAGGTTTTTTTTAATTCCTTTTGTTTCTGCTGTATTTAAAAAACTATGGATTTGTAGCTTATCTGGTATGTTCTCACTATTGCAAGTGACGATCTCTTTCAACTTTCCACATTCTAACTGGAAGTGAAGTCCTTGGACTAATTTTAGAAGGTATATTAAAGTCATATAAATGAGTGTTATGAATTAAATAAGACAGACATTAATGCTTATATTAATAATTATACCTCATTTTAAAAATTAAATCCTATCACTCAGCTTTATCATACAAATATTAATATTGTCACCAGATATCCTTTGAGTGTTCCTTGAATGCAAATTGCAAATTCATATTTAAAAGAAAAATATTTGCTACCATTCAGATATTAAAAAGAATGTAATAAAGCTCTACAGGCTATGCCAAAAAAAAAAAAAAAGAAAGAAAGAAAGGAATTCTAGTAAATGTTTTGAGCAAAGCTCAACGTTTCAGAAAAAGTGTACACTTTTTCCAAGACAATTATGAATTTAAAGACTTACCATGGTCTTCTTCAGCTTCTATATTATATTCTTTCATTAATATATTTAAAATTTGTCTATTTTAGGCACATCTAAATTGATTCTAAGGATAATCATAAAATTAACTATACTCCAACTGGATATTGTAATGTAAAAATTTTAATGTATAATGTCTAGGTGTTTGTCTTTATTTATCTAATATGTTTAACTTTTCTTTTTTTTCTTTTTTCCTAGGAATCTTAAAACCAAAGCATTAGGACAAAAACAGAAACATGGCTCACCATATTACATTTCTTTGCATAGTTTCGGTCCTGCTTCTCCAGAATTCTGTGTTAGCTGACGATGGGGAAATAAGATCAAGTAAGAATTATCAGCATTGTTCCTTTGTGTAATCAATAAATAAATTTATTCTGGAAATCAAACTAGGGGAGTTCAAGCAATGGTTTTAAGGATCTAATTTTTATTGTCTTTGATGCTCTAATTCCCTAAAATAAATGAATTGCTATGTTATTCATAACAGAGAGAAAAATCTTCCCTCAGAGATAATTTTGAGGTGACTCTATGATAATAGTTTGTTCAATAAACTATCAAGCATTGGAGTTAACAGTCTGGTATTGAGTCCATCCATGTTCAGCCACTTTTGAGCTGCATGATGTAGAGATAAAGAAAGTACCTGCCCTACAGGTTGGTTATCATGACTGAATGAGATAATGCATGTAAATGGCTTAGTACATCTCAGTAAATGCCAACTATTGTTACCTGCAAGGAAAGCTTGTACTAGAGATAAAGATCTGTATTAATTGTAGTTCTGCTACCCAGACCATCATTTACAGATAGCATACTACTTTTTAGAAGTTTACTCATGTTCACCTTTTAAAACTTGTAAACATAAACATGCTACTACAAATTAACTGTGGTTTCTATGATATTTAAATTGGATACTTTGACAGTTTGATTCAACTTGGCTGAAAACCTGTTGAAACAATAATACTTAATGTTTGCATAACACTTTTATACTTTCACCTACCCAAGCACTCTACGGGGTAGAGATAACTTTTTTCTGGTTTATATTTTTCTGAGTGGGAAGAGGGACTAACAAAATTTAAGGGGCTTACCTAGAGTCATACAGCTTGTGAGAACAGTAACTAGTATTTGAACTATGCTTTTGATCTTCAATCCCATTCCTTTTCTATGATGCCATTCATCTCTCTATGGAGGAAGTCTCTTGGAGGGGTGTTATGTCTGGGGCTTATAAATGGCAATACTTGTGTACCCATGCTCTTGGCTAACCTTACAGTTATGAAATAAATGCTCTATGGCTCTGTGACAGGGAGAAGGGTAGGAAGGGCCAAGAATAACCTGTAAGAGCTAGAACCACTGAATCAGGTGGCACACAAGCACTATCAGGTTCAGAAAACAATGAATCTCATTATTTTGGAAGGGCCAACATTGAAGAGCTCTGTAAACACAACTTCTCTGTCCTTTTGTCTTCCCCCAAACCCCCCAATAAAAGCATAACCCTTTAATCCCAGTTCAACTTCCAAAAATAACAGAAGAATTACATTCCCTTGGGTTAGCAAATTTGCCTCTGGGCAGAATGCCATTTCTGCTGTCCCTGCCCTGAACTTTGGCAGTGGCCACCATGGCAGAGGTTGTTGGAATTTTGTCCCTTACACCCTTCTGAGGACACCACCACCTGCAGGAGAGCATCTTAGGAGTAATGTCATAATCCTACAGTTACATTTTTGAGACAAACCCATGTTTTGGAAATTCTTTTTTCTTTTGTAACTTTTTAGCTGTTATAAATATTCACCTACCAATAATGTTTATTTCTGCTAGTGACTCTGATGAGTGAATTAAGATAACTAAAACTGGGACTTCTTATGAACCTTTTCAACATTCCAGATATGTAAATAGACATAGATGAGGGAAGGGAAAGGAAGGGAAAGAGAAAAAAAGATTGATTTACTCCTAATGAGTTGCAGAAATACTAAGAATATTAATTGCCAACAGACTTTTTTTCTCTAGTATCTCCTTTGCAATTATGATATTATATTTGAAAATATGTACAGGAAATAAATCACCTCTACCTTTAAATT
Organism: Eulemur rufifrons; assembly: GCF_041146395.1. Lineage (NCBI taxonomy): Eukaryota > Metazoa > Chordata > Mammalia > Primates > Lemuridae > Eulemur > Eulemur rufifrons. The sequence goes on along the minus strand of NC_090997.1, from coordinate 23,323,536 downwards.
GGGCATCTGATTACTACTTCAGGGATACCATTAATGTGAACAAAAACATGAGACTTAAAATTGGCTGTCATATTACCTTTCTGTGCTAACTCCAAAACAAGGCATAAATATGGAGTTATCATATGGGCCATAAGCAAAAGCTATTTTTGTTGCTTTGAATGTAGAAGTTAAAGAAGGAGAAAGCAAATACAGCTGTTCCTTTCCATGCACTCTGCTGGCCATTCCAAACTACTGGCATTGCCCAAACAAACCGGTTTGTTAGTCTATGTTTGTTTCTCGTCTCTGGGTCTTTGCACTTGCTATTGCCTTTGATTAGAAGTCCTCCTCTTCACCTGGCCAGAGCTCTGGTTTCAGGTCTCTCATTGCCTGTCTGCTTTCCATAAAACCTTCCCCGACCTTCCACAGTTAGGTTGTAATGCCCTCCTAAATGTTCTCTTGCATGGTATTTTTACTTTTCCTAACCAGTCATTTGTCTGTCTTACTAGACTGAGCTTTCTGAGATATCTTATGTATATTTGAACACAGACCTAGTGTGCTGTCATGTACAGGGTAGGTATTCAATATACATATACTCAGAGAAGGAAATAAGGTTAGAGGCATGCTGTGTGTACTATAGAAACAAGGAAGTTAAGAAGATTTTTTTTCTTTTTCTTTTCACAACTGCTTATCACTTGTTTAGGTGTAACTTGCACCAAAAATTGTCCTTTTCCCCCCCAATAGAACTCTAAGACATACTGACTGCAAGTGTTTCCTGGTACCTTGAAAGAAGAATCTTTACCTCTACACAGCCAAGAAATAGCTGTATATTCTTGAACATAGATTCACTTAGCACAAGCTGATATTTTGACTATAATATTGGCTGAAGATGACAGATCAGATCTTTAGAAAATCATCTAGGATGTAATGCAAGAGTTGACACTTTAGTGATCACAGTTCATTTCACTTTTATCAACTATATCAAAGGGCATACAATTTTATTGGCTAGTTGAATCCTGAAGTTGGCAGAAGATTTGTTTTAAATTTTTTTCTCCCTATTCATTGGTTTATGTATTTTTTGTAAATATTTAAGGTCAGCTTAGACTAAACATATTCCATTAATGACTTAAAACAAGCAATGGTATTAGTGTATAGCTTAAAATCATGTATTTAAAGCCTCCTCCCCTTTTGCTTTTCATATAAAAGATGTGCTCTGATGGTTTTCTTTTGTACTTAGGTTGTCGTACTGCTCCAACAGATTTAGTTTTCATCTTAGATGGCTCTTATAGTGTTGGCCCAGAAAACTTTGAAATAGTAAAAAAGTGGCTTGTCAATATCACAAAAAACTTTGACATAGGACCGAAGTTTATTCAAGTTGGAGTGGTCCAGTATAGTGACTACCCTGTGCTGGAGATTCCCCTGGGCAGCTATGATTCAGGAGAGCCTCTGACGGCAGCAATGGAATCCATACACTACTTAGGAGGAAACACAAGGACTGGGAAGGCCATTCAGTTTGCACTCGATTACCTTTTTGCCAAATCCTCACGATTTCTGACTAAGATAGCAGTGGTGCTTACGGATGGAAAATCCCAAGATGAAGTCAAGGATGCAGCAGAAGCAGCAAGAGACAGTAAGATAACATTATTTGCCATTGGTGTTGGTTCAGAAACAGAAGATGCAGAACTTAGAGCTATTGCCAATAAGCCCTCATCTACTTATGTGTTTTATGTGGAAGACTATATTGCAATATCCAAAATAAGGGAAGTGATGAAGCAGAAACTTTGTGAAGGTAAGCCTTAATATAATTTGGAAATAATTAATACTTTCTTACATTTTGTTATAATCTGTTCATTAACACTGGTGTAGATAGTTACATTTAAAGCCAAATTATACTGTTAGGATTGAGCATAAACCTTTAGTTATGTTTATTCTGGATAACTTTTGGTTTTAGAAACAATTACTTACAAAAATATAAATATTGACAATACAATATTTTATTACATTTGCTTTTCCTTTCAATGACAATATATCCATTATGGAGATGGTAGAAAAAAAGAAGAATGAAAAAATATGTAAACCACACATAATCATATTGCTCCTGTTAATTAGTTTTTCTGTATTTTTCATTTTAGTCTTTTTCCTTTTTTTTCCCAGTGTATCTTAGAGTTTATCCTTCTATCTAAATCAGGATACTATTGTATATATAATTTCATACTCTATTTTTATATTATTATACACTCTATTGTATATGTAATTTGTATACTCTGTCAACATGATAGCAGACATCTACTATAATTTGTTTAAACATTTCCCTATTTTTGTACATTTAGTTTATTTCTAAATTTTGCTAACATAACTAACAGTGAATATTGTTTTACGTAATTCTGAGTGGGAATCTATCATTCAAAAAAAAGGGTCAAATTACTGAGATTTTTAAAGATCTGAAAGATGCTAAAAATTACACTTAAAGGCTTAAATTCCCTTTCAAAGAACGTTTGAAAATAAAGTACTTAACAATTGATTATATCATGGTTATATCATGTTATAAAATCTAACTTCATGTGCATGATAACGGCATTTCATGGTATGGGAAAATTCTAATTTTGGGTAAATATTAATCCTGTTACAGCAAAGACATGCTTGTGTTCAGATTATTTTAGGGGAGAGTAATTTGTTCATGTCTTTTATTTTTAATATTATAGATATTTAATATGACATATACTTAAAAAAGTAATATTCATATAAACTAAAAAAGCATTTTTTTCATTGTTTCTCTACAAAAACTCCAAAAGTCGGTTGGTTCACATTTGATAGAAAAGTTTCCTATGTGCTTGTGGGTTAGGAAACAAATTACATCATTAATTCCTCTATTTTCTTCATATTTGTTTGGGAATATGATAGAGAAAAACATTTAAAGATTTTTTTTTTTAGAATACTTATTGAAGAAAGTATAGAAAATTAAGCATCCTTTATCAAACTTTCAAGGTATGTAACAAATATAAATATTCATCACAGTTATTCTTTTTATGAACCTTTAACAGTAAGACTGTGTTGACTTTAATCATCTTGAACAGGCCAGAGGGATTTAGATTTTGTTTAATTTGTTGTCAAATTAGTTATAATTCTTTAGTTTTGAAGCCAGGAATATTTCATCATTAAAATAGACTTTTCCTAGAGAAATTTCACTTATTCATTTTTATCCTGAAATATAAATTTAACTGGTTAAATATGTTTGTTCAGTATTTGCTTCAGAGACTTTTTCTGTGGACATATATTTTGGTAAATGCATTATATTTTCAAAATTCTAATTACACATGAAAGAGTTGCTGTGTTTAAAAGAGTTAAAAATTATTTCAGCAAAAATGTACAATCTGTAAAAAAAAGAAAATTGAAATCTTGTCAAATATTTTTCCATCCACACTCAAAAAGAATGTAAGTAATTTCTGTGTCTATTGAGTTCACATATATGCTGCATAGTAACCATCTTTTAATATGTAGCTTTTGAAATTGTACTTATGGAATTTATGTGGGTTTTTTGCACTTGACTTTTTATACTGTGTTAGACTGTGACTAATGCACTACTGATGCCTTGCTATATTATAGCAGCTTCAAATCATGTAATTTGTATTTGAATCATTTGACAAATTCACATGCTTTTTTGGGGGGGGGACACATAATTAACTTCTACTTTGAAGTGCTTAACATACAGGATTACCATTTCCTAATACTGTTCATTTTTATACTCTACTGTGGTTGATTAACAATGAACAAAATATTATTTACCAGTGTGTTGCCACACAGTTTCTTTCATCTTCATGGACCTATTAAGTTGTCTCTAATACTTTCCTTATGTCGGGACCGCCATTTTGTGATGAGCAGAGATTTCTTTATCTGTGCGAGAGTCTATTACTGCTACTCTTGCTACCACTACTAATTCATCTCCTCTTCCCCCTCCTTGTATAAAACACATAACATGAAATCTACTCTCTTAATAAAGTTTTAGGTGTACAGTATTGTGAATTATAAGAGCAATGTTGTACAACAGATCTTTAAAACTTTTTCATCTTGCTTGACTGAAACTCTGTACCTGTCAAATAACAACTTCCCATTTTTCCTTCTTTCTAGCCTCTGGCAACCACCATTCTATTTTCTGTTTATATAACAGTGACTGCTTTAGATACCTCATAGAATTGAGTCATGTGGTATTTGTCCTTCTGTGACTGGCTTATTTCACTTAGCATGATGTCTTCAAGGTTCATCCACATTATAGCATATGACAGGATTTCCTTCTTTTTTATGGTTGAATAACCTCTCATTATATGTGTATACCACAATTGCCTTATGCATTTATTCATCCATAGACATTATTTAGGTTGTTTTCACCTCTTGACTATTGTGAGCAATGGTGATATGAACATGGGAGTACAAATATCTCTTCAAGATCCTGTTTTCAATTCTTTTGGATAAATACCTAGGAATGGAATTGCTGCATCATATGGTAATTCTATTTTTAATTTTTGAGGAACTTCCATACTGTATTCCATAGTGACTGCACCATTTTACATTCGTACCAACAGTGCACATGAGTTTCAATTTCCCCACCTACTTGCCAACACTTTCTGTTTTTCTTTCTTTCCTCTCCTCCTCCCTCTTTCCCTTCCTTCGTTCTTATCTATTTTTTGGGTAATGGACATCTTAATATGTATAAGGTGATACTTCTTGTGGTTTTTATTTGTATTTCTCTGTTGATTAGTTGTGTTGAACATCTTTTCATATACCTGTTGATGATTCGCATGTCCTCTTTGGAGAAATGTCTATTCAAGTCCTTTGTTCATTTTTCTATCAGGTTTTTTTTTTTTTTTTTTTTTTTTTGGTCATTGAGTTGTAAGAGTTTTAGATATTAACCCTTGTCAGATGTATGGTTTGCAAATCTTTTGACCCATTTATTAAGATTGCCTTTTCACTCTATTGATTTTTTCCTTTGATGCAAAGAAGCCTTTTAGTTTGATATAGTCCCACTTGTCTGTTTTTGCTTTTGTTGCCTGTGTGTTTGATATCAATCCAAGTAATCATTACCAGAAAAATGCTATGAAGATTTCCCCCTGTTTTCTTCTAGAAATTTTAGTTTTAGATCTTATGTTTAAGTCTTTAATCCATTTTGAGTTAATTTTTATGTATGGTAGAATATAAGGGTCTGATGTCATTTTTCTTTTTGCATGTGGATATCCAGTTTTCCCAGCACCATTTATTAAAGAGATTATTCTTTCCCCATTTTGCAGTCTTGGCACCCTTGTCAAAGATCATTTCACTGATAGATGCAAAAGTTGTTTTCTTGGCTCTCTATTCTATTTCATTGGTTTGTGTGCTTGGTTTTTTGCCAATACCATACTGTTTTGATTGCTGTAGCATTGTGATATATTTTGAAATCAGGAAGTGTGAGTCTTCTAGCTTAGTTCTTTTTCAAGTTTGTTTTGGCTTTTTGGAGTCCTTTGAGGTTCCATATGAATTTTAGAATTGCTTCTTCTATTTCTGTGAAAAATGCCATTGGAATTTTGATAAGGATTTCATTAAGTTGAATCTGTAGGACATTTTGGGTAATATCAATATTTTAATAAAATTGCCTACCAATCTGTGATAACAGGATATATTTTCATTTACTTTTGTCTACTTCAATTTCACCAATATTTTGTAGTTTTCAGTGTACTAGCCTTCCATCTCTTTGGTTAAATTTATTTCTAAGTATTTACTCTTTTTGATGTTGTTGTAAATGGGATTGTGCTCTTAATTTTGTTTTCTAATTGTGTGTTGTTAGTGTATAGAAGCACAATTGATTTTTTTAAGTCTTGAATTTGTATCCTGTAACTTTGCTGAATTGGTTTATTCTAAGAGTTTTATTTTGTATGGTATCTTTTGTGTGTAATTTTTAGGGTTTTCTACATATACGATCATGTCACCTGTGAACAGAGATAATTTTATTTCTTTCTTTTCTGTTTTGGATGCCTTTTATTTCTGGCCTAATTGCTCTGGCCAGTGCAATGTCAAATAGAAGTGAGAGTGGACATCCTTGTTTTGTTCCTGATCTTAGAGGAAAAGCTTTTAACTTTCTGCCGTTGAGTATGATGTTAGCTGGAGGCTTTTCATATATGGCTTTTATCATGTTAAAGTAATTTCCTTCTATTCCTTGTTTGTTGAGTGTTTTTATCATGAAAGACTTTTGAATTTTGTCAAATACTTTTTCTGTATCTATTGAGATGATTGTGTTATCTTTATCCTTAGTTCTGTTAACATTATGTATCACATTCATTGATTTTATACGTTGAACTGTATTTCATCCTAGAGATAAATCCCTTTGATCATGGTGTGTGATCCTTTTGAAGTGCTATTAAATTCAGTTTGTTAGTATTTTGTTGAAGATTTTTGCATCTATATTCATAAGGGATATTGGCCTGTAGTTTTATTGTAGTGTCTTTTTCTGGCTTTGATTTTCACAATAATGCTGGCTTTACAAAAGGAGTTTGGAAGAGTTCACTCCTATTCAAAGTTTTTGAAAGAGTTTGATAAGGATTGGTATTATTTCTTTAAATGTTTGGTGGAATTCACCAGTGAAGCAATCTTATACTAGGCTTTTCTTTGTTCGGGTATTTCAATTACTGATTTAATCTCCTTACTAATTATAGGTCAGTTCAGATAGTCTATTTCCTGTTTCAGTTTTGGTAGGTTGTATCTTTTCAGGAATTTATCCATTTCTTCTAGGCTACCAATTTGTTCATATATTGTTGTTCATAGTAGTCTCTTAAAATCCTTTTTATTTCTGTGGCATCAATTGTAACATCTTTTCTTTCATTTTTTATTTTATTTGAATCTTCTCTTTTTTTCTTAATCTAGCTAATGGTTTGTCAGTTTTATTGATCTTTCCAAAAAAGGAACTCACAGCTGTGTTAATATTTTTCTATTGTTTTTATATTCTCTATTTCAATTATTTCTGCTCTAATCTAAATTATTTCCTTCTTTCTGCTAACTTTGGGCTTAGTTTGTTCTTTTTCTAGGTTTTTAAGGTCTAAACTTAAGTTGTTTGAAATCTTTCTTCTTTTGTAATGTAGGCATTTATTGCTTCCCTTCCCCTCTTAGTACTACTTTTCCAGCATCTCATAAATTTTAATATGTTGTGTTTTTGTTTTCATTCATCACCAGGCATTTTCTAACTTCCCCTCTGATATCTTTGACCCAATGGTTGTTCAAGATATTTCTACATATTTGCAAATCTTCCAGTTTTCCTTCTGCCATTAATTTCTAGTTTCATTCCATTGTGTTTGGAAACTACATTGGTATGACTTTAATCTTCTTAAATAATACTTGTTTTGTGACCTAAAATGTGATTTATCCTGGAGAAAGTTTCATGTGCACTTGAGAAGAATGTGTATTCTGCTGCTATTGGGTGGAATATTCTGTATATGTCTGTTAGGTTCATTTTGTCTATAGTATTATGTTAGTCTTCTATTTTCTTATTAATCTTCTGTTTGTATGGTCTAATCATTATTGAAATGATCTTCTGCTTGGATGCTGTAATAATTAGTGAAATCTCCTACTATTATTGTGTTCCTGTCAATTTCTTCCTTCAGTTCTGTGAATGTTTGCTTCATACAAACATTTTGGTGTTGATTTCTCCCTTCAGTTCTGTAAATGTTTGCTTCATACAAACACTTCGGTGTCATGATGTTGAGTGCATATATTTTTATAATTATTATATCTTCCTGGTGAATTGACCCTTTTGTCATAATAGAATATCCTTCTTTATCTCTTATGACAGTTTTTTACTAAGTATAGACATCTTGGCTATCTTTTGGCTACCATTTGCCTAGAACATCTTCTTCCATCCCTTCACTTTGTGTCCTTAAATTTAATATGAGTCTTTTATAGACAACATATAGTTGGATCTGTTTTTTTTTTTTTTTTTAATTTTTCAGCCTCTCTATGTACTTTGGACGGCATAATCCATTTACATTTTAAATAATTACTGATAGGGAAGAATTACTATTGTCATTTTGTTAATTATTATCTGTCTGTCCTATTTTCTATTTTGCTGTCTGTCCTTGTGTTTCCTTGCTTTTTTTTTTTTTCTTTTGTTTATCTTTCATGGGCATTATATTGTGGTTACCACAGAAGTACATAAAACATCATATAGCAATTCATATTAAGCTGGTAACAACTTCAATTGAATATAAATTCTCTATGCTTTTACTACCCATCCTTTATGTTATTGATGTCACAAAATTGCATCTTCTTATATTTTGTGTTCATTAACATATTTTATGCTATAGTTATTTTTTATGCCTCATTTTTTAACTTTTATACCAGAATTAAGTCATTTATATACCTGTTACAATATTATAGTATTTTGTGTCTGTCTACATGTTTACTTTTATCAGAGAGTTTTATACTTTCTTATGCTTTTGTGTTGCTGTTTAACATCCTTTTGTTTCAACTTGAAGAACTTTCTCAACGTTTCTAATAAGGCAGGTCTGGTGGTAATGAATCTCTCAGCTTTTGTTATCTAGGTAAATCTTTATTTCTCCTTCATTTTGAAGGAGCCAGATATAGTATTCTTGGCATTTTTTTCTTTCAGCAGTTTGAATATACCATCTCACTTTCTTCTGGTGTGCAAAGCTTCTGTTGAGAAATCCACTGATAGTCTTATGTACAAGCTTTCCTTGTACATAACAAATTTCTCTTGTTTTCAAAATGTGATTTTTGTTTTAACTTTTGACAATTTGATTATAATGTGTCTCATGTGGAGTTTGTGGTTTCAAGTTAGTTAGCATATATTAGGCCTCTTGAATTTGGGTGTCCATATCCTTTCCCATATTTGGGAAGATTCTGGCCTTATTTCTTTAAATAAACTTTCTGTGTTTTTTTCACTCTCTCTTCTGTGGAACTCCTAAAATGCATATGTTCTTGTTGGTGTTCCATAAGTCTCTTAGCCTTTCTTGACTCTTTCTTATTCTTTTTTTCTTTTTTATTCTTCTAACTAGATAATTTGAACTGACTTATACTTGAGTTTGGTAATTCTTGATCAAGTCTGCTGTTGAGGTCCTCTAGTGAATCTTTCAGTTCAGTTGTATTTTTTAGCTAAAGTATATCATCATCTATTTATTACTTATAGAGTTGAATATATATATAACATTAATGATTTACTTATTCCTAAATATGATTGATATACATAAAATTAATCATAGATAGTCCTATTTGAAGAACTTTCATTAATAGGTAAGATCCAGGTTAAGTTTTATCCAAGGTGTTAGACCCAATGATATTTGAGCTGTAGAATTATAAGTTGCTTGAGCTAGAAAGAATATAAAGAACAACAAATACTTTTTACCTCTCAAATGCTGAGAATACAAGAAAGGAATCTTATAACTCATCTTAAAGATCCAACAAATTTAAGGAGCATTATCCAAGTTAACATGACTAATTAATAGCGAATCCTGAATGCGATTCATGAATAGTGTTTCAGTGTCCTCCGACTCCTAAGGTATTAGGTTGCCTCATATCACAAACTTCAGTGTATTGCTGCCCTAAGATATTTAATTAGCACATGTTCCTTTTACAGTTTTGTTTTTATTTTTATTCCTCTTTAGGAAAAAAAGACAATTGAGACCCTACTCTCAAGTGCCTAAAATACGTCCACATTTTCCCAGATAATATATTTACATATATACAGAAAATATATTTGTATACATTTATATACATATATAGATTTCATAATTCTTATATTCTCTAGTATTTTCCTCTCTTGATTTTTCTTTTCTTGTTGGAATAGTCCATGATTAACCAACTTTACTGCTTTTGCTTTATAGAATCTGTCTGTCCAACACGAATTCCAGTGGCAGCTCGCGATGAGAAAGGATTTGATATTCTTTTAGGTTTGGGTGTAAAGAAAAAGGTTAAGAAAAGAATTCAGCTTTCACCAACAAAGATAAAAGGATATGAAGTAACATCAAAAGTTGATTTATCAGAATCTACAAGGTAAACATTATATGTTGATGCAATTTTTTTAAATAGATCTATAGATGTGTTGAGAATTCTTTACAGTTACACATGTTATTCTTTTTCTAGCAATGTTTTCCCAGAAGGTCTTCCTCCATCATATGTATTTGTCTCCACTCAGAGGTTTAAGGTCAAGAAAATGTGGGATCTATGGAGAATATTAACCATTGATGGAAGGCCACAGATAGCAGTTACCTTAAATGGTGTGGATAAAACCTTATTATTTACAACAACCAGCATAATTAATGGGTCGCAAGTGGTCACTTTTGCTGACCCTCAAGTTAAGGTAAAGATGCCTGGGATAATACCATGATTATGGGGAAGTATCATTGGGTTTGTGTGTGTTGGAGGAAGAGAGCTATAATTTTAACATGACTGGAGAGATTTTGACTTCATATTTTAGTGTTGCTTTATTGAAGAAAAGCAACAGAGGAAGGAAAATTGTTTCTTAATTAGGGACAGAGGCTGAGGTGAATTAACATCATTTGAATGCCTACTACTAGATGCTAGGCACATTAATTGTAATAGCCACCCAATAGAGAAGCTATTACTTCATTTTGCAGAGAAATAAACCAGTATTCAAAGCTACTAAGTTCCCCCTCAAAGTAGCATAGTTAATAAGTGATAATACCACAAATTAAATTTTGGTCTGGTTGATTTCAAAGTCCATGTTGGTCTGTTTTACACTGTGTGTCCTACAGGATATTGACATAAAGACATATCTGCTAGAATATTAAATGCCAGGTAGAGGCCAGGTGTGGTGGCTCATGCCTATAATCCTAGCATTTTGAGATGTGAGACAGGAAGATTACTTGAGGCCAGGAGTTTGAGAACAGCTTGTGCAACATAGGGAGACTACATCTCTACCAAAAATAGAAAAATTAGCCAGGCATGGTGGTGCACACCATGCTACTCAGTCCCAGCTACTCAGTAGGGTAGGGCAGGAGGATTGCTTGAGCCCAGGAGTTTGAGGTTGCAGTGAGCTATGATGATGCCACTGCAGTGTAGCCCCAGCAACAGAGACCCTGTCTCAAATATATACATATGTACCACGTAGACACTGAGTACAGAATTTACCTTAATTAGGAGGACATTTTATTTCTTAAAAAGGAATATGTATTTAATAAAAATAGGTAAACTTTTACAAAGTTTATTTTCCAAGTTGTGTTTTCAGAATACAGATGCAATAATAAAAGCAATTAACTTTTGTTGATTATTATAATTATGGTAGTCTAAAGGTATGTTATACAATTTAGGAATATACATAGTTATGTATAAAAATTATGCATTTATGCAATTTCTTCAATCAGTAAGCATATTAAATTTAAAAATGTTTATCGTATGCTATCTTCACTGAAGCCAATGTGCTAGGTTCTATTAGGTCATTAAATATGAAATGTCTGATTTCAAATCAAAGTTGTAATTTACTATACCTCAAACAAGAAGCAGTACAATTAATCAAAGTATGTACCTAAACTGTCAACACAGTTTTGCCATCTTTTTTTTTTTTAATTTTTTAATTTTTTTTATTTCATCTTATTGTTATGGGGGATACAGAATTGCAGGTTACATACGTTGCCCATGTACCGCCTTTCCCCCCAAGTCAGAGCTCCAGGCGTGTCTGTTCCCCAGATAGTGCGCGTTGCACCCATCATGTAGGTATATATCCCTCTTTTATGCTAGCAGCGAAGAACCCTGGAGAGCAAGTGGCGATGAAATCGCAAAAGGCATTTTCCACAGCTTGTTGAAAATTGAATATTTTTCCTTGCAACAAGTGGTCCAAAGCCTGGAAGAAGTGGTAGTCAGTTGGTGCAAGGTCTGATGAATATGGTGGATGACAGAGAGTTTCTAAGTCCAGCTTCTGTAGTTTGAGCAGCATTGTTTTTTGCAACATGTGGTCTTGCAAGAGGATTGGCTTGTCTGTATTGATGAATCTCGGCTGTTTAATCACAAGCATCCTCCTCATTTCATCCAATTGATTGCAGTAGCCATTTGCTGCAATCAGTTGACCAGGTTTCATGAAGCTGTAGTGGATAATACCAGCATTGGACCACGAAACAAACACCATTAGCTCTTTGTGATGAACACTTGGTTTTGGATTGTGTTTCAGCACTTCATCTTTATCCAGCCATTGTGATGAATGCTTGTGATTGCCAAAAAGAATCCATTTTTCATCATATATAACAATACGGTGTAGAAATGGTTTGCCTTTATGTTGTGACAACAGAGAAGGGCAAGCTTCAAGATGATTTCTCTTCTGATGTTCATTCAATTCACACAGAACCCATTTATCTGGCTTCTTTACCTTGCTGATTTGTTTCAAATGGTCCCATATTGTTGGAATAGTAGCATCAAACCTTGCTGCTCATCAAACCTTGCAATTCACACGTAGGTTGAGATGGATTCACTTCCACTATAGCTTTCAGCTCATCATTATCCACTTTGGTCTCAGGTCACCTACATGGCTCATTTTCAAGATGAAAATCATCAGAACAGAACTTCCCAACCCTTTGATGTATGGTGCATTCATTAGCCATATCCTTCCCAAATACTTCATTGGTATTTCAAGCTGTTTGTGCTGCATTTGTTCCATGATAGAACTCATATTCAAAAATAACACAAATTCTTGACTTATCCATGATTTCACAAAAATTGCTCTAAAAAAATTTTACAACATAATTATAAGCCAAAATATGCATCTGAAAGAATGAGGATATACCTTCACAATTAAAAAAAAAAAAAGACAAAAACCAAGAAGTGTCAAAGTGAAATGTCAGAGATATCAACTGTCAAACTTAGTACTTGAGAAAATCGAACAGTCCATATTTAATAACCTAATATAAGAAATGACAAATTAATAAGGCATGTTTCTCATTTTAAGGAGCTTATTTATAATGGGATATTCAAGGCAAATGTTATCAAATAGAAGTACAAAGCATTAGTGGAGTGTGAAGGGGAAAATGGGTTCTAATACAAAATATAGGAAAATCTTCATCAATGAGATGATTTTGGACTGGACCTTGAAGGCTATATAGGATTTTGATGGAGAGAGATATAAGAGGACATTAAGTTAATGGTTCAGTATTGAGTAGCCATTTGTGTAGTAAAATGCTTGTTTTTATTTAGAGAATATAAAGTGGTGTCTGTGTGTTTGGAGTATAAGATGCATGGAAGAAAAGACTAGCAAGGTGTAAATCCAATCTGTGAGGGGTCTGGGAAGCTATACAAAGTCTTTTGGGCTTCATTCAGTGAATGACAGGATTCCATCCAGAGGTCTTCACCATTGGTGTGTCATGGTCAAAGCAATCCTCTCCTCTCCTTTTCTTCTTTTCATAATGATACTTTCAACTTTACCCTGGAATTATGCCAGGTCCTGAGGATACAGAGATTAATAAGATGGAACATCTCCACTAACAAAACTCCAGTGAGAGATTAATTCTAGTGGCAGTATGAAGGATGTTTTGGAGAGGAAAATGTCAGAGATCGAGATATATTTGAAAATTGTTGCAATAGAAGCAAGATATCCATGAACCTAAATTATGGCAGTAAAAATGGAAAGGGGGAAGTGAATTTGAGTCATGCTGAAGAAACATATTTTGTAGAACTTTGCATCTGGCTAGTTATTTTGACTCAGAGAAAGTAACTTAAGTTTTAGAAAAAGAGATAGTATTATCCAAGGGAAATAGGGAGAAGAAGAAAGTTTAGGGGATAGTTCAAGTTTATTTTTTTATGTACACTGTTAGGCTGATTTCTGAGACATCCTGGCAAAATTATTCTAGCTAGTATTAGAATTATAGGGCTCATGTGTAGGAGAGAGGTATATGCTGTTGATGTTGATATGGGAGTTATTACATAGAAATTATAATTGGCCTGTGGGAATGGATGAAATAGGGTGAAAAATGTCAAGGACAGACCTGTAAAGAATGCCCTCCTTAAAAGGCAAGTTGAAGGAGAGGAGCCCTGAAAGAGAGCGGGAGAGAATGAGCAACTAGAAAGGAAGAAATAAAGATGATCAAGATGGTTCGAATCATGGAAGTTGAATGAGAATATCAAGGAAAATGGACTAGTTACAGGGTCCAAAGTTGCAATAATGGAAATAGGGTGAGGAATGAAAGCAGCCATTTGGATTCAGAGATTAGTAACTCATTTATAACTTTGAGGGAGTTTTAGTAAATTGTTTGGCACAACTACTTTGGGATATGTAATAAGAACTGAGGGATTAATAAAAGAAAAGATTGTTAGGGGTTTTATTTATGACTCTTCTATACTTTCTTCCTATAGACTTTATTTGATGAAGGTTGGCACCAAATTCGTCTCTTAGTAACGGAGAAAGACGTAACTCTGTACATCGATGATCAACAAATTGAAAACAAGCCCTTACACCCAGTTTTAGGAATCTTCATCAATGGGCAAACCCAAATTGGAAAATATTCTGGGAAAGAAGAAACTGTTCAGGTGGATAAATAATGATTTGATTTTTGCATTGTATAAAATGAAACTTTTGCTATCTTTTATAATGGTATTTACCATACTTAATTGTATTTAACTTAATTATGAATTCCCTTAGAATACTTAACAAAAGTGTGGTCAGTTCATTAGTGAAATTGTGTGTGTGTATGAAAATACAAAATTGGACTTCCTCTATTTTATAAGAATACTTAGAAAAATGTTCCTATGGGTTCAAAGTAGTATTCTGCATTTCCAGGAAACATTAATTTCATGTTTCCCCGGAGATACATAGTTTAAATAAGGAATTTGGAAAAGAGGCTATAGTTTCCACTGTAAGTGGAGGCTATAAAAATTTCTTTGCAGCTGTGAGGATAAAATTAGATTAATGCATGTCAGGGTTTTCCACAAACAAAACTCTTACTTAAAAATAAAGCTATTGTAATATGTTCAAGTAATACCTAAAAAAGTTTTGTTTTGACTTTTTTGATATCTCTTTAAATTGGAGTATCTGTGTGTGGGTGGAGAAGTGTGTATGTAAAAGCCAGTTTTAGAAAAATATTTTATTTGAAAAGATATGTTTCTCCTGCTCTGTTCCTATTAAGGGAAGACTGTCATATTCAAATGTGTGTTTACACATGTGGTCACTATGTATTAATACTACATGTCAAATTGTAGTAAATATTTAAACAGTAACAGGTGCTGGGCCTACTTATCACACAACACTCCATGCCAGCAACTAAATCTCTAAAACCAAAGAAACCAAAGATGATTTCTTGAGCCCACCATATATAATCAGGAATGTTGCAGAGATTTAGGATAAGCATAGAAAACCTGGGAAAGCTTTTAAGTATCCTAGAAAATGCTTTTTAGACTAGCTCTTAATACAGGGCTACTAAAAAAATTTGTACTGGGTTCTAGAAGGAAATCAGAGATTTGATCTTGGTGCTAGGTAATTTTTCTCTAGGGGTTATGTTACAGCACATCTTTATAGTATATGTCAGGTATTCAAATTTTGTGTTTTATTGTTTTAGCTAAATGCTCTGATGTAAACCTTACACAAGTACTAACTGTAGTGGCTGTTTCTGTGTATCTGAGTTGCTCTCATAAAGCAATTCGTTTGTGCCTCAACTTTAACTCTACTGGGTTTGTATTCCTAGTTTGATGTCCAAAAGTTGCGAATCTACTGTGACCCAGAACAGAACAACCGAGAGACAGCATGTGAGATTCCTGGATTTGTAAGTAGAATGGCTTATTTCCCCCCAGGTGTTGCATTTGTACTTTTAAAGCAATAAATAAGAAGCAGATAATATCCGAGTCTTACTTAATATGTAGAGTTAATTTTGTTTTTTTATTGTCATGGAAGTAAAGTTACGTGGAGCAAACATATTTTGAGAGTCATAATAGAAATCAAATCATGATGTGTCACTGTGCAAATATGAATGAAAGACCACAAGAAAATGTTTTTTCCCCATGTCATCTCTGATTGTGACTATTCCAGTGCTCAGGTGAAGCAGGACTAGACCTACTCCAGAAGGCTCTGTCTGGATATCAGTGTGGGAAATACATTATTGTATTTAATTAAATGTGTGGACAGAACACCCCAAACAGCACAGTTTTGAAGGGGAAGAAATCATTACTTTTATTTTTTCACCAGCACTTTTTCTCAAACCATAATGAATAGTTTTCTTTTTGTTGTTTTTACCTAAGTAAGATTTTCTTATTGTTCTAGGATATAAATGTTTTTATTTATTTAGCCATTTTCATTAATGTATTAGGAGGAAAAAGATTATAAGTAAAATGTTACAGCATCTGATCACATGTGTGTTTGTGTGTGTGGGTGAGTGTGATCAATCCCTTTTCCCCTGGGCAAAAAAATAGTGTATTGTTAATGGAAGTATGGTAAAATGTTGAAAAACTTTTTGACAATGTAGATACCTGGTGATATTTGAGTTATTCATGGTTCTTTTAATCTTTATAGTCATCCTGTCATCATCTTCTTTTTTCCTATCAAATGGCATAACTTGTGAATCTACATGTTCTGAAAACTTAAGGACACAGAGCAGCACATTTAAAGATCTATGATAAAATCAAACATGGAACCTTCTAGAAATGATTCATTCTGGGGTTTCTAGGTAGATAATTGTTTAAACACTATAGTTTTTATTTTAGGTACTTGCAACTTGGAATGTAAATCTCCCCTGAAAGTATTAATAAGTCATTGCACTTGAGAGTCCATTGTACATTATTTATTGATGTCTGCATTGATATATGACCATTACCATTACCCTCTCATACAATAAAAGCTCAGATTTAGATCGCAGATTTTGAATTTTTATAGCCACTTTTTAATATTTTTATGTCTCCTTCCTTATTTTTAGCTGTGACTTCATGTGGCTTGTTTGCCTTTTATACTTTCATTGCCACCTTCTCATTTTTTGATCTAATTTTTTATTGTTTGGAAAGATTCTTGACCTATTTAAAATTATATGTTATTCAATAAGAAACAAACTTAGTGAGAAACTTTCTCAAAATAAGGTGCATAAAATTTTAATGCATGTAGTTTGTGACTTGCTCCGATGACTTTTTTCTTCTGGCTCTTAAATGATTTCCAGAAAGTTCAAGAGAGCATGTAAATCTCACCTTGAGTTATTTTTGATCTTGCATGGCTATTATATTGAGCAGCTGTGGTGTTTTGATTTTCTTTTTCTACTCTTCACTTTTATTAATTTCCTTCCTTTATCCTACTGTTAATGGAGTAGTAACATATATAGACAAGTAATTTTTTAGAATAGATGAATGCAAATATTTTGGCTCTTGCTGGTTTTGATAATTCATATATCTCTAATCTGGACAATGAAATATCTGTAAATTAGGATGATAATTTAGAAATTTAATTAAAAACATATTTTAAAACACATTTGTTGTTTTTCTTTCAGAATGGAGAGGTAGGCTTGGATATTATTATTCTCCTTAAGGTAATATTTGCATTGTGTGACTGTTTAGCTTCCTTCCATCAACTGTAAGTATATTAGAAAAATAGAACCCATTTTCATGTAATTTGAATGTATTTAGTATTTACAGATTTTTGTGACTTGGAATTTCTCACTGAATTGGGCTAAATAAAATTAGAAAATGACTAAGATATTTTTACCATTTTAGACAAACATATAGATATGTACACATGCCTGTGTGCTTGCATATCTTTCCATGCTTGTTGTTTATTTCCACTTTTGTCTTCGTAGTGCCTTAATGGTCCCAGTGACGTAGGTTCAACTCCAGCTCCCTGTATTTGTCCTCCAGGAAAACCAGGACTACAAGGCCCCAAAGTAAGTAATACCGAATTTGCCATTTTTGTTAAAACACACAAAGAAGAGCTGAGTAAACTCATAAAATTCCTAATCACCATTGACCTTGTTGTGAAATTTCTAGCAAATGTCTTATAACAGTTTATAACCTAAGTTTTAGTGATTTTTTTTTTAAAGCATATTCTTATCTGAAACTGCTTTTGCACATAACTGATACCCCTGGCACACATTAAATTGAGGGAGTATTGTTTGCTTGTTTGTTTTTTTTCCCCCAAATATTGTTGCTAGATCCAAAGAATGACACTTCCTTACAACCTGGTAAAAATGAAGAAGCGCATTTGTTAAGATACGTTCTAAATTCTTAAATGTCTAAATTCTTAACTAGACAAATGATTTTCAGATGGAAAAATGAAGTAGAAATCTTAAGCTGATTTTAATATCATGAGTTTGATGTCTCATTCTAAAAATAGAGGCATATATATTTATTTCACTTAATCATGTAATAATTACTTTGGGGGAGTATATTCTTTTAGTCTTTTCCATATGTGCATTCATTCCAGTTGCATCTACATATTGATTTGTATACATATGTATGTATACATTTTTATATGACTGAAGCCATGGTGTGCCTACTATTTTGTAACCAGTTACTTTTTACATAAAAACATGATCTGAATATTTTCCTATGGTATTTAATATGTATGTGTTTTTAATTAAGTTGATACTGTGGCATCACTTAGACACAGCCTAAGATACTGAGAAGTTGAATGGTTTGTCCACTTACAGATACATCTTATTTAACATTATTTTAATATATCACTTAAATGAAAATAATGTGTAATTTGAAAGAAAGTATGATTTTGTAGCCAGAAAAAAGTGTTTATGTGTGTTCATCACCTATTAGTTGAAATGACCATAATAATTTTTGTTCAATATGAATCACAATGTTCATTTAGACTGAATTTTTTGACCAGTGGTTCAATCACCACAGCTGAAAAAGTTTTAGTTTTTAGACTGCTGAGCTAAAATAATTTAATTCTTCCTATCTTTGGTACATGTTTTGCCATCCATTTTCATATTAGCTGCTAAAATCAAGAAAGATATGTAATTTAAGAAGTATACATTCAGCATCTCCTTCAAAGAAATCTCTGTTTGACTTGGAATGTCACTACAGTACATAATAATCAATTTATTATTGTAAACTATTTTTAGATTATATTTAGGAAAGTTAATCCAAGTGTTTTTAGTTTAGGTAAGCATATATTACCTAGAATGCCTTGACATAAAGGAGAAATGCCTGTAAGATGCTCCTATGGGAATACATACCCTATAAGACAGCTCAGTGTGCCCTACTAGTAGATTCTTTTAAAAAATATTCATATAGTTTATTCAACTTGGAATAGTATACATAGAAATGATTTATCTGCAAGATATACAGTGTGGAAATGAGAGACCCACACTACCTGACCTCTCAAAGCCCAGAGTGCTTTCCTGACTCTCAGTGCGGTTCAGGCCACCTCCAGGGTCTGCAAAGGGCTTGCCCACCTTTGGAGAGGCACCTGAAGCCTCTGAGGTTTTCCAATTCTTCATTCTCGGTCCAATATGTGCCTTGTAGTAATATCAATTTTTATTCACATATGTTTCTACACTAAATTTTTAACAGACTCATTATTTTATGTGGTGAAGACTTTAATTTTCAATATTTCCAAGTTTCATGTGTTCCTCGTTTTCATTTTCTTTTCTTAGTCATAATCTAGCCCCATTGCCACCTACTACTTTAAGTGAAAGAGCAGTTTTCCACCAATCTTCAAGTTGGCGTGCCTTCTCGTTCTGCTTTCCATTTTCTTCAGAGAATCTGGCAGGAGGGCAGGAACACACACACACTCTTCCACCCTTTTAGGGCTCTACCCTGGACGTGGTTCCTTACCCAGATCAGGGACCTGTATTTGAAGAACAGAATCCTTACTAACACTCTGGAGTTGCCCTTCTTTTCAACAGAACCTGAACTAAAACAGATAAGACAATTTCACTTCAGATCCCACTGAGACTTACTGCCCATTTCTGTGAGATGCTTTCTGGACAGTTTTGCAGAGGTCTATCAATTAGAGTCACCTGTGAAGAGCAGATCTGGCCTATTAGCCAGAAATATAGTTTTGGGACGTGGGTATTGAGTCATGAGATTGAAACAGATGAAAAATTTTATTGTGTTAGTAAGTGGATAAGTGCTTATTCTAAGATAAAATCATCTGTTTAAAGCTAAGTTTCTGAAAAATATGACAATCATGTTGCAAAACCATATCAAATTGACTAGATGCCCCACACTTAGACTTATCATGTCATTATAATGCTTCATCAAGCATCGAAAAATATGTCACTGAACTGTGAGCCCCTTGAGGAGTTGTTTATTCATTTTTTCATCTCTAATGCCAAACATAGGGAATGGCTAAATCAGGGAATCTGTTGGAATCATCTTTATATGCAAGCACTTCTTTTGTTCATGATGAAGGTTAATAGAACGTTCTCCTTTGGAATTCCAGTGTCTGGCACAGTGCTTAATAGTCATAATTTTTTATTGAATGAATTATGAAATCATTGAAAAAATGAGATACACCTCTTTCCCCAATTAACCTATATGGGATGGTGTTTCTGTTCTATGTGAAAGATCCAGGCCATTTTCTGTTTGCAAACAATTTCCTTTCAAATGATCCATGCTTGCAAATGACAACTTCTTCCTCCACTTCAGTAGCCACAGGAACATTTGTGAGGACCAACTTCCCATATTTGATCTAACCTTAAATGTTCAGAAGTGGAAAGAAAGCATTTTTTTTCTTTTTCTAGGTTGGAACAATTTCTTAATAACTTCTTTGCTCTGAAATACTACTTTCTCTGCAGCCACTTCCCTGTGGATGCCCTTTGTTTCATCATAATAATTCTACCAATTAGAGATTCATTTGGACTCTCCAAGTACCCTCTGTCTAAAACACAAAAACCTTTGGAAAATTTCGGGGGCCACTGAGTATTTACATTAACATTTTTATGTTAATTTTCCTAGACTAAGTGGATTCCTCCTATCCTCGGGGAGTGAGTATATGGATTATTAAGGAGGAAAGAGGTTGGTTTTGGAGGCTAGCATAGGTCTTAAGTTAGATACTCCTGTGAAGACGAGAGGGGTAGCATGAAGGTATAAGAAGTTAGAGAAGGCGGCTTGAAAACATAGTATTTGGGCCTAGGCGAAGAGTTCCAAAGACATTTGCCTTGAATGAGCAACTTAAAATATCATTAGCTTACTTTTGCAAGCCCAGCTGTTTCTAACTTTAATTATTTATATTTGTACTACTTTAGAGGCCATATTCAGAGATGTTTTAGGTTAGTCCATGACATTTCCACTCCTGTCAACAACTCAAAAATCTTGTGGCACAAATTCAACTCACCATAAATATGTATTGCTTTTCAGCTGAATACATATTTTTAAAAATGCAAAATGTGCAAATGTTTCAACTAAATTAGAATAAAGTGGATTGGAAATTTAGTCACAGTTATATAATAATGAGTGACATGTCTAATTTAATGTATTTGGACATTTTTTTCCATGTTAAATTTTCTAGCAGGACCCAGGTCTGGTTCTGATCAGTTTATGCATATTAATGTGGGCAGGGATAGTAGTTTTTAGGAGCTTGAACCCTAGGGCTGAACTGGCTGGTTTGAATCCCATCTCTACCACTGCTGTGTGATCTTGGGCAAGTCATCTAACTGGGCCTCAGTTTTCTTAAATGGAAAATAGGAATAAAAATAATAAGAATCTATGTAGAATTTAAGAAAATTAACAAGAAAAAATCAAACAACCCCATCAAAAGATGGCCAGAGAACATGAACCGAAACTTTTCAAAAGAAGACAGATGGCCAGCAAACATATAAAAAACTGCTCAACATCTCTAATCATTAGGAAATGCAAATCAAAACCACAATGAGATATCACCTAACTCCAGTGAGAATGACCTTTATCAAAAAGTCCCAAAACAACAAATCCTGGTGTGGATGTGGAGAGATGGGAACACTCATATTGCTGATGGGACTGCAAATTAGTACAACCCCTGTGGAAGGTAATTTTGAGATATCTCAAAGAGCTAAAAATAAAAATATCATTTGATCCAGCAATCCCACTACTAGGCACCTATCCAAAGGAAAAAAAGATATTTTACAATAAAGACATCTGCACTCAAATATTTATGGCAGCACAATTCACAATTGCAAAGATGTGGAAACAACTCAAGTGTCCACAATACATGAGTGGATTAACAAAATGTGGTATATGTTCACCATGGAATACTACTCAACTATAAAAAACAATGGTGAAACTAGCACCTCTTATATTATTCTGGATAGAGCTTAAGCCCATCCTTTGAAGTGAGGTATCACAAGAATGGAAAACCAAACACCACATGTACTCGCCATCAAATTGGTAATTGGTACTAACTGATCAACACTAAGGTACTCACATGGTAGCACTCATTGGGTGCCAGTCCGCAGAGTGCACTGTATGTGGGAAGGGCATATTTGTAATCCTGGCTTGGGTGAGGCCAAGGCATTATATGTGACCAAAATGTACCCCCATGGTATTCTGAAATAAAAAAAAATATCTGCTTCATAGGATTATTATGAGAATTAAGTAATTCAATGTATGTAAATCTTTTAGATCAGTGCTTAGCATAAAATAAGCAATAGATAGAAGGGGGAAGGAGGGAATAGGTAAATTCACACCTAACAGGTACAGTGCACACTATCTGGGCGATGGACACACTTACAACTTTGACTCAAACTGTATAAAAGCAATTCATGTAACCAAAATGTTTGTACCCCCACAATATTCTGAAATAATATTATAGTAATAAAATTAAATTTTTATTATAATTGGCCTTTTCTCCAATCAGCCAAATTTATTCTTCCAATTTTGTGGAAACAACATGAAACCTACCAGCAGTTTTTTACAAATAATTCAGTGAGGGCAATAGCCAAAATAACCAGTAAAATCTAACAGTAATAATAGAACCTACATAAAGATTATTTTCCGTCTTGTGGCTGTTGACCAGTCTTATAGTCCTTATGAAGTCACACTGGATTTATCTTGTGGGTGATATTTTTACTTGGGAACTTAATTTTGATTAATTTAAAATATTATTAATTATGTCTTATAATTTCATGCAGCATAAAAGCATGAGTCCCTTTTCTTGTGCCAAAATTCACTTTCAGCCTCATTATAGTATTAATAGATGTTAAACCTTCTCAGATCCTTTTGATATCCTAGGTTTAGCTGACATTAATATTTTGCAAGTAAGCAAGTCATTGTCAGGAGATGTGATTTGAAATAAATCAGTCATAAATTGAATCTCTACTTGATACCCAGTGTTTTGCAAAATAATAGTAGGAAATATAAATCTTGTTATGGAGCCTCAGTCCAAGTGATAAAGACTAACCAATGGAAAACATTGAGAAAACACTAGTTATGAATAAGTGATCTGATGAATAAATGATCTAAGAGCTGCTATAGTGTTTCAATAGAAAAAGACAGCAGGAAAAACTTCAATAACAAGAAAGTTACAGGGATAGAGAATTTTGTCATGTTGACTCTTAAGTGGAAAAGGAAGAAAATTTTTTTCCCAGGAGAAGAAAAAGATGGGATTTTTTGAAAGGCAGTGAGTCTAATCTGAACATGGGTAAGAAAGGATGATGGGGAGACTGGAAATTAATGAGGACCTTCTCAAAATAAGGAGATAGAATTTCTAACTCCCTACAGGCCTTAAAATTGCTCCCTAACACCCAGCCAACACTGTGAATCCTTGGATAAGAATTAACAGATTATATCTCTTCAGCAAGGCATTACATGTTTCAGTATTATTCCCTCTTACCCACAAGCCCAGATTTACAGCTCTTCTTTCTCTCTTTTATAAAAGATATTTCCCTCTTCTCATCCTTTCCCCAAGCTAAACCTCTTGTGGGGCTACTGCTAAGTGAATAATAGCCCATCCCTTCTTTACTGGTTCCTTAATACAGTTCACTTAGTTCTTTCCATTTTTCCTGTTATGTTTCAGGAACAAATCTCCCTAGCCAGGAGTCTGAAGTACTCTTTCAGACCAGCAAATTTAACTCTGTAAAAGTACCCTTAATCACTGGGGTCCTATGTGAGTGATTTCTTGATAAAAATAATGAAGAATTATTGAGTGACAATCAGTTGCCTGTATGTAGGAGTGTACCGATACTGATGGTAAACGCTTCATGTTTTTCAGCAAGATGCCCCATGTGGATTTCATGGACTCAAGGATAGATGAATATGATATTATTTTTATTATTTCTTAGAATGAAATTATATTAATATTAATAAAATACCCTTACCTCACAAAAAGTGTTGCTTTCATTGCTTTTCTACATGGGTGGTGACCATCTGAATGGTCAGTACTACCCATTGGGCAACATATTAGAATTCCATAGAATGTGCCTGGAGTTATTGCTGTATTGTATGGAACAGTGTTCTTTGAAGATCTTAGGTTTGTGAGGATAAAGGTCATTTTTTCATTTCTTAAGCATTACATGTACTCAAGAGCTATGGGGGTTGGGAGAGATGGTTGTTTGGCCTGGGCCTTGCTCTCACAAAAATATTTAAGTTTTAGGATTTTAACATTATGTTAAAATTTAAGATTATAAATATAGACAAAGCAACACATTGACAGGATTAAAAGAAGTGACTGTTATGCAGCTTTAACCTGGATCCCTATGCATGAGATCACATGGTCTATGGATTATTTTTTATATAAATAATTATGAGTTGAATTATTGCATTATAGGACATTGATATTTGTGGTGCAACATTTAGTACAGAATTAAGTCTATAGACTTATGAGTCAAATATTGCTATCAATGGAAACCATATTTGCTATGACACTTCACAGTCTGTTCAAAATTCTAAAAATACACCCTGTCAAAAATATCGACATTTTGCATCAGTGAAAAATACTTTACTCGTTATACCTGGCATGCTCACAGAAATAAATCACTGAAAGATTTATACGGTAAAAGTTCTTATTTTAAACACCTAAAAGGTGGGTTTCTAAAACATGACATAATTTTTCTAACCCTATTTTGGGACCTCTGTTTTTAACATACAAAAGTCTCAAATAATGGAATTGATGGGTCCTGATTGCACCAATGTGGTTGGTTGTTTTGTACTGAGAATTTTTTTTTGCCTAGGGTGACCCTGGACTGCCTGGGAACCCTGGCTACCCTGGACAACCTGGTCAAGATGGTAAGCCTGTGAGTACTGAAAGCTTAGTCATCTCCAGTACTGGGATTATAGCGTCAAAGTAAAGATTGCACTGGGCAAAGTGAAACATGCAAGGAGGACTTTATTCATGACTTTTGCCATAGGAGAGAGAGACTGAACTCAACTCTGCTGAAACAAAGGGAGGGAGAGTTTTTGAGTGCTTGGGTGAGCTGTTGGAAAAGAACTAGAGGACTTAAGCTGGGAGGTTGATTAATGGGATGAACATTGAGTTATTCCTCAGTTTGCAAATGTTTTCCTCTGTCATCAGGCTATCTGTGTTTGCTAAGTGGTGCCCACCAAAGTTAGGCTGCTACCCTCCCAGAGAGACTGGAAAATAGGGCACTATTTTCCTTGATAATTACATTTCAAAGGGATGGCTCTCAGGTCCTTGAGAAAGACATTAGACATTCCTGGGTATAAAATGGGCACGAATCTTTTAAAAAGATTTATATCTCAAAGGGACAGAGAAAGAATCCACAATTACAAGTTCTCTAAAGTAAATGCTCTAAAGAAAAGGGAGGACTGGAGTCAGGAAGAAGCCTGCTTGCCTAAGTTTAGTCAGGCTAAGGGTAACGTTAAGTCCACCTTGGCTAATAGAATCAGCATTCCTGTCACTTTTTAGTTATATTATTTCAAAATTGTGTTCATCTTTGCTACAATTAAAAATTTGTCCAGTGAGTTCTCAGTATCATAAAGGGCTGGGTTTAGAAATCCTATCATCTTTTCCCTGCATGTCTATGGAAGTTACCAAGTTAGAAATTTTTTAAAGGTGATATTATTTTCCTAAAGAATATATGCACTGGAATATATTTATAGTCTGACTAAAAAAAATAATATCCTCTAAGGTTCAAGAGAAGTCTAGAGACATCTAAAGGGAACATAAATCAACTTTAAAGCATTTTAGGCAAATATTTATAGGTAAGTCAGTGTCAGCATGTTTATAAGAGTAAATAAACATTAAGAATTAGCTTTTGAATGTTAAATAATAATTATCACCAAAGGTAATATTTCCTAAAGACTTTCTTTATCATGAGACATTAACTCTTACCATGGAAGAGTGGGACTATTGTATTGTGAGTCAATAATGTTCAAGGAATGAGAGAACTACAGACCTTATGTTAAATCATTAATACCCCACCCATCAGGATAGAAGAGTTGCTTAGGTTCCTGAGAGAAGTTTGCTAATAAATTAATACAAACCAACTAGCCAACTTTTGAAGAAACAGTGATGTGCTGAGGCCTTTTATACCAGTGTTGTACGGGAAGGGGTTAGATAAACAGGTGAGCTTCTCTAGAGAAAGATTATCAAAGCAGAGAGGCTGGAGAGATAACAAAGTGGTGGCCAGCTGGTGCTGCAGAGAGCCACGGAGCTGCCGTGTGATTGGGGCAGCGCTGCCCAGCTGACCCGGAGGGCTGCAGAGCATGATGGCAGTCCATCTAGGGACTTTGAGAAAGGACATGACTTGCTTTGCTTTATGATTTAGAAGGATGAATATGAATGTTATCTGGAAAGCAGATTTATTGGGAGAAGAGTGGAAAAAAGGGAGACTATGAAGGAGGTTATTTCATGATTCTAAGTGAGAGGTAGAGATAGAGTAGCTTAGACTAAGATGATGTGGTGGAAGAGAGAAGTGGTCAGATTCTGGATTATTCTCAATATAAATCTGATCAGAATTGCCAACAAATTTAGATGTGGGGTGTGAAATAAAGAGAGAGATCAAAAAAAAAAATCAAAGGATTTTAGCTTGAACAACTGGGTGAATTGTGGTGCCATTTATTGCACTGGAAAAAACTGGGGGAGAGGTAAGTTTGGTGGGGGTGTCTTAGTCTATTTTATGTTGCTATAACTGAATACCACAGATTGGGTAATTTATAAAGAAAAGTTTATTTGCTCATGGTTCTGGAGACTGCGAAGTCCAAAAGCATGGTGCCAGCATCTGGTGAGGGCATGTCAGAAGGCATCATGTGGCCACAGCGTGAGCTACAGGGAGGAGGATAAGGGTAAGTAAGAGAATGAGGGGGCAGAACTCATCCTTTTTTATCAGGAATCCACTCCTGCAATAATTAACACACTTCCAAGATGACAGCCTTAATCCATTCATGAGGACAGTGTCCCCATGACCTAATCACCTTTTAAAGGCCCTGTTTCTTAAAACTGTTACAATGGGCCGGGCGCGGTGGCTCACGCCTGTAATCCTAGCACTCTGGGAGGCCGAGGCGGGTGGATCACTCGAGGTCAGGAGTTCGAGACCAGCCTGAGCAAGAGTGAGACCCCGTCTCTACTAAAAATAGAAAGAAATTATCTGGCCAACTAAAATATATATATACAAAAAATTAGCCGGGCATGGTGGCGCATGCCTGTAGTCCCAGCTACTCGGGAGGCTGAGGCAGTAGGATCGCTTAAGCCCAGGAGTCTGAGGTTGCTGTGAGCTAGACTGACGCCACGGCACTCACTCTAGCCCGGGCAACAGAGCGAGACTCTGTCTCAAAAAAAAAAAAAAAAAACTGTTACAATGGCAATTAAATCTCAATGTGAGTTTTGGAGAAGACAAATATTCAAACCATAGCAGGTAGGAATTGAGAATGCATTTTTGGATATGTTGGAGATATCCAGTTGGGACTCATTTTCATATAGACATATATAAAGCCATGAGAGTGGATGAGATCATTTAGGAAATGAGTACAGATAAACTGAGCTTAGAGCTCTCTTACAGAGAAAAAAAAGACAGGGAGAATCCATTAAAGGAAATTAAGAAGGAATTATCAGTGAGGTAGGAGGAAAATCAGGAGAGTGTGTCATCCTATTGGTTGGTCATTGTTGTCAAGAGGTCAAGAAAAATGAGGCCTGTGACTAGACCATTGGATTTTCTGTATGGAGGTAATTAAGGACCTTGGTAAATAGGATTTCAGGGAAAGTGGGTACAAAAGCTGGGTTGAAATGGGTTAAAGAGAAAGTGGGAGATAAGAAAACGGTGACAGTGAATACAGATGCTTCTGAGAGATCTAAAGGGGAGCAGAGAAATGGAGCAGTAGATGGGGCAGATGTGGGATAAAAGCAGGGTCTTTAAAAGATGGGAGATGTTTTAGCATGTTTGTATGATGGTGAAAATGAGACAAAAGGGGGGAAAATCAAAGTTAGGGGGGTAGCAGATGTTTGCAGGAAGAAAATCCACGGGTAGGTTGGAGGGCATTGACTCCAGTCACAAGAGAAGGGTTTGGCCTGGATGAGCATGGGCTCTTAAGCCTTATATGGTGTTGGGGGCCAAGCCAATAGCACAGAAACAGCTAGGCAGTGTATTTTTGGTGAAGAGGCCAAAGACATTATCATGAGACAGCTTCTATTTGAATTGAATTGAATAGACTCCAAACCTAATATCTCCTCTTTTGTATTTATCTTCAACCCCTGTTATATGCTAATATTTGCCTTGTAATTTCCCTTATAACCCATCCCTTTCCCACTTTAACGTAACATGTCATATGACTTTGTTGCATTTCCTCACTGCAATTCCTTCATCCCACTGAAGATACTTCCCTGAGATCCTGTGTGAGTTCTGTCCTAATCACACTGAAGAAGATGATTTTTGTAAATGTGAGCCTTCTCTGCCTGGAGACCTCTTTCGTGGGATCTACTCTTTCTGAGGCTGGCACCTAAAGTGCTGCACTGACTCCAAAGCAGATACGCTTCATAGGCTGATAGGTCATCTGCTGGCACATCATGATGACGCAGAGCTCCCCGACAGCTCTGCTAAATTCTTTAGGCTTTTTGTATTTTTCAGTGATCAAGAGTCCTGGACAATGTTTGGAGGGGAGAGCTGCTCATGTCTTCCATAGGCTATTGGCCCTCAGTTTAATATCTTCCCATGAATGAAGTGCTGGAGATTAGTTATCATTAGCCTGCTATAATAGCCATGGATGTTACTCTATTACTGATTTAAGTTGTAAAGGGGCTTACTGCTTCACCTCATTCGGTACATGTATATATGTGTTTCTGTGTATGTGTGTATGATTTCATGTATAGGTATAGCTACTATAGTATCTGATAGTAGTGTCAAAGAAAGAAAAAAAAAATTGTGGTAGGCAGAATAACGGTCCCCCAAAGATGTCCACATCCTAATCTTTAAGACCTGTGAATATGTTACCTTGTACATGGCAAAAGGGACTTTGAAGATAGGGTGGATTTAAGGATCTCAAGATGGGAAATTATCCTGGATTATCTGGGTAGTCAAATGTAATTACAAAGATCTTGGTAAGAGGGGGGTAGGAGCCTCAGCATCAGAGGAAGGGAGTAAATGATAGAAGCAGAGATCACAGTGCGGTAGCCACGTGCCAACGAAAGTAAACAGGCTCTAGAAGCTGGAAGAGGGAAGGAACGAATTCTCTCCTAGAGCCTCCACAAGGAATGCAGCCCTGCTAACACCTTGATTTTATCCCGCTAAGAGCCACTTCCGACTTCTGACCTCTAGGACTATAAGATAATACATTTGTGTTGTTTTAAGTCACTGTGTTTGGGGTAATTTGTCATAGCAGCGATAGGAAACTGATGCACCAACTCAAATCCTGTTTTCCCAAAGGTATGACTTTTTCTTAAATACCTCCCCCCCTCCACCACTCCCACTCCTGTTTCTTTCCCTTTGCAGGAGATGTGAGGTTGGGTAGCCAAGCAGGAAGAGCAAACGAGCCTGGGAGCCAAAACAGCTGAGGGTCATTAGTGTGTGTTCAGGGCCAGCACCCCGCGGGTGTGGGAAGGTGTGGGTGGGGCCTCTGGCTGGCTATTGGAGCCATCTGGACCAAGGAAACTTGGATGGAACAATTCGAAGGGAATTCTGCTTTGTTTGGACTTGTTTCTGTGCAACCCCCCTCAATAAGCAATTTGAATCTCTTTCACACGTTATAACCAGGCCAAGTCAACTGAAGCTTTAAATAGGAAATTATTCCACTCTGGAGAAATACTAATTTTCATAAGGAAAGTACCTCCTACCAAAATTAAAGAGCCATTTCAAATCCTTCCATTTCTCATTTTATCTATCAGTTAAATAACTTCTTTCAGCACAGTGGGCATATTATTACTTTACTATTTTATCATTATAAAAGAGAGGTAGGGCAAATATGTACACATCCTGCTAGGTCATTCAGGGGAGGACTACTACTAAAGGCATTATACTGATACAACATTGATTTTTTTAAAGAAGGCCATATATGGAAATAGCACTAGTTTATGATTTTATAGAAGTTTATATTCTTACAGTGCTCATTTCTGTTTTCTGTCATTATTAGTTACCCTTTATGAAGTAACATACTTTACTTTTTAAAACAAAAGCCCAAGCTGATCTTTGGAGAGATGTAGGGTTGTTTTGCTTTCTACTTAGCAAAGTTGCTTTGCTTTTATGGGCCTCAGTTTCTTAATCTGGAAAATGAGAAGATGCTTCCAGATGAGTCCCAGGTTCTCTGATAGCTAACAAGCCCACCATATTTGCTAAGAGAGAGGTCGGCTAAGCTGTAGAACTCTGGAGATGCTTTTCTATACTAATGACCTTAAGACGTGCGTTGGGAAGACTGACAGCACACTGCTACCAATAGACAAAAGGGTGGGTTGGTCAGTGGGTCACACTTACTGATCTCCCCTTGCCCCTGTCCCCTTCAGTGTGCCACTGAGCAGACTCGTGGTGCCAGGAAAAGGCCAGCTTTCCATGGAGGATTAAACCTTACAGAAGTGGTAGTCAGCATAGGTGGAGAATTTCAAAGTTACATGACTTATCAAACCACAAAATATGTGCATGTTGGGGGGAGTTTAGTAGGAAATGCATTTGGATAGATAGGAAGGAGAAGGGACGGAGGAACACCTAGAGTTCTTGAGGCCATTTTCATGGGCTTGGCTTTCAGCTAGAGTGAGCTCTGGAGATACTGGAATAGAAAAGCGATGTGATCTAACTTATTTTTAAAAGGAATGACTTTGGCTTGTGAGTTGAGAGTAGATTTTATGAAGATGAGGGCAAAAGGAAGGAAAGCAGGAGGCTCTTGCAATAATCCAGGAGTGAGATGTGGGCAGCTAGGATGAGGGTGGCAGTTGTGAGGTGAAGAGAACTGCTTACATTCTGGGGATGTCTTGAAGTTGGAGCTGACAGGATTCACTGATTTATTGGATGAGGTTTTGAGAGAAGGAGAGAAATCAAAGGAGGCTCTAATGATATGTGGAAGAATGAGGGAGAGAAAAATTAGGTGAGGGAAATCAGGAGTGTGGTTTTGACTATGGTAAATTTATATGTTAGACATTCAAGTAGAAATTTTTAAGTAGGAAGCTGAATATAGAAGTCCAACATTTAGGGTGAATTTTGCTTTTGTGGAGCGTCTTTTCTTCTCCTTTGCCTATTTTCTATAGGGGTGATGGTATTTTTCATATCAAATGATAAGATCTTATGCATTAAGGGAATTAATCCTTTGATATATATGTTGTAAATATTTCTTCCAACTATTCATTTGGTTTATAATTTTGTTTTTAATTTTTAGAGATGTAAAATGTTCCCAGAATCAAATATTTTCTCCTCTTATTTGTTCCAGTGTTATTTTTTAAAGCATTAGATACTCTACCGTATGTCTATTTCATTTATCATGATTCTTAATGACTTTTCCTTCTTGATGTCATTGGGAATTTATTTTTGTATTTGGGGTAACACAAAGATCCAAGAAGATTTGGAGAACTTAGAGAATGAGCTATTCTAACAGTGAAATTCAGCTGAATAAATGGATGGCTCTTACTTGTCTCTGGGATGTGACTTCACCTTGCTGAAAAGGGGATGAAAATATATAATGGGGCTGCCTAAAAGGCTGACATAACTTTTGGCGTAGCTAATAAATATATGCTACCTGTATCGAGAAAGGTGACACTCTTGCCTCTGGAGTGTTGGGTTTGGTTTAGGATGCTACACTTGAGGGACACACAGGAACTGGAATCCATTCAGAAGAACGTAGCTGGGAGTGTGTAAGAACTCAGAAGACAGCCTATGAGGGAGGATTTACCGCACTTCGGGTGTAATTCAAACAAAGGATGCTGCTTTCTAATATTTAAGAACTATGGTGGAGAATAGCAGGACAGAGAGGAAAACTAGCACTTAGGCATGCAGAGTAAGCTTGACGGGGAGTGAACAATTAGTAGTAAAACAAGTAGGACCCATGAGACGAGCTTTTTATGCTTTCCTCCTTTCAGACCCTTGACTGAATGCGGTGCCAGTTGTGGACTCAACAGTTTAAGAGCTGTGGGGAATGTGGGGCCGAGTGCCATGAAAGTTTAAAGAATTGGAAAATGCGATGCATTCGAATAAATGCCAAAGCAATGGCTATTATTTAGCTTGGAGAAGAAAATCACAGGAGGCGGCTTAGTTATGAAGTGTATGAAATGTCCTTCTATCAAGAAGTTTCCACCTGAACTCTCACTTCACCTCAGCTTGGGCTTCTTAGCAAGCAGATTTGCGTATTTATTTCGTGTGTTCCCTCTTCTTCTTCTTCTTCTTTTTTTTTTTTTTCCAAAAAGACTCATCATCTCACTTTCTCCCACTGTCATTAGACACACACATACTCTCTCCCCTCACGAGAGTCTCACTGATAAGCTAAAATATGGACCATTTGCCTCGAATGAACTATCCTATGCTTGAGCAGTTTATCTCTGCACAAGTGATAAAATATTATTTAAAACTTATGTCTTTGTAAGGCTTTCCTAGACAAAGCCTTAACCTTGGTGAAAAGGGATTGACATATGTAATGGGCTGCCTGAAAGGGTGATGCAATTTTTGGCATAGTCAGTTGGATATATAACATCTGTGTTGAGAAAGATGACAGTCCTGCCTCTGGAGTTTTGGATTCGGTTCAGGATTCTACACTTGAGGGGCATGCAAGAACTGGAATCCATTTAGAGTAACTGGGAGCACGTAAGAACTCAGAAGATAGCTTATGAGGGAGGATTTACTGAACTTTGGGTGTAATCCAAACAAGAGATGCTGTTTTCAAATATTCAAGAATTATGGTACAGAACGGGTAGACAGGGATGAAAACTAACACTTAAGCCTGCAGAGTAAGCTTAACGGTGTGCGTCTGTGCGTGTGTGAATAGTGAGTAGTAAAACAAGTAGGACCCCTGAAACAAGCCTGACTAGCTAATTCACTTTTCTTTAGTACTCTCCTTCTGTAAAAATCATATGTGGAACATTCCATGTTTATCTTATGTATCTCTGAAATTGATAATTTATATTTTACATATTATAGGTAGTATATATAATGATGTATGTAGACATTATATATACACAGTTATTTGTATATTTATTAAATTCTTCAAAGAATTGTTCAGCGACACATCTAGCCTTCGTGATTTTAAAGATAAATTCATGCATATATTGTGTCTTCTTTTGACTGTAATCTGCATGAATGCAGGGCTGCTTCTACTAGGAGAGTTCTCAGTAGTGGTGACTGGTTGGACTCAGTATGTATTCATCTGTTTGCTTATTTATTCATTCTGTCATTCACTCAGTCGTATACCCTATATTTGTTGGGTGTTTATTGTGTTCCTGGCACTCTTCTAGGCTAAGAGAATACAGTCATGAACAAACAAAAACAAAACAAACCCAAACCCCAACCCCTGCCATTTTAAAGCTCACATTTCCATGGAGGAGAGACAGATGATAAATACACGTGTAGTGTCAGGTGGTGTTAAGTGCTATGGAGAAGGCCTGTGATCCCAGCATTTGGGCAGCTGAGGTGGGAAGATAGCTTGAGCCCAGGAGTTCGAGACTGCAGTGAGCTACGATCAGGCCAGTGTACTCCAGCCTGGGTGAGCAAGACCCTGCCAAAAAAAAAAAAAAAAAAAAAAAAGCACTATAGCAGAATAGCCAGAGAGGGAATGAGGTTAGATATTGATTAATTGATCAACTGAATTTGAATATGTAAAGCATAATTACTGGAGATTTAGGTTGAGAAGTAAGAATTATTAAAAATGGTATCTGTTACCTCAAAAGGTTGTACATTCTCCTTTCAGAATAAGCTTAGTATAGCTTTAAGTGTAACCTTACTCAGGGAATGAGGCAGCGTACCAATGTTTAAGTAAATTCTGTGAATCTCAGAGATTATTTGTCATTTATGTGCTCAGCTCAAGCAAATACTATAGGAAATTGGATGATGTTACTCTATATTTAATACCCATCCACCTTTCACTACAGGAGGGAGGATTAGATTTAGATTAAATCTCATTTATAGTAAATGTAGTTTGCTTTAATTTGAAGCAGAAATTCCATTTACTTCACAGCAGGATATAGCTTCTCATTGTCATGTATAAATTATATTAGCCCATAAAAATGTTTTTTATTGTGCTACTTAACATTTTGCAACCAATTAAACTACATTTTCCTCCAGAGTCTCCTGTCAGTCAGTGATATCATCAGCCATAACCGCTGCATGAGCCAGAGACCTGGGCGTCACTGCACGACTGCCAATTCCTCCCCTCTCATAACCCGTCATCACATTAGACTAAATGCACCTTGAATGGACTTGAGTAGTACCTACCATTCTCTCTCCCACCTGGTCTCCATGCTTTCCCTTACCCCCCTCTAAAGCATCTTCCACAGTGTAGCAAGTGATCTTTTCAGATCTCAAGCCTTGTGTGACCCCCTGGTTTAAATGACTTTTAGTGGCTTGGATAAAGATCAAGTCTTTCATAAGACCCACAAGCTGTGCAGGTAACCTCCTGTCTACCTTTCGAGTCTAGTTTTCAGGTTTCCCCTCACTCTCTCCTTCGGCTCTGTGGATATGGCACATCCTCTCCTGTTGCGTGGCGTACAGAAGGAATCCCTGTGCGTTGTGCTTCCTTTAATGTTGTCTCTTAGGAAAGCTTCTCCTGATTGCTGCTTCTTCCCCCACTATAGAAGCACAGTTCTTTCTTAGAACTTAGCTCAGGTATAATTTTACATATATTAATGTAACCTATTAGTCAAATAATGTAAGCAATCAGTTAAAGCATATAAACTAATTTATCAATAGTCGAGTTAGGTAGCAAATTAGTTTTTACATTAGCTACACAAAGAAAGACAGATTTATGAATTTTCTTGGAATTTAACTGCGTGGAACTATGAAGTCTGCCAACGACTAGAAGATTCCACAGTGCACATTAGAAGTACACACTTGATTTTGGTTACCTAGTTACTCTGGCTGTGTACCTAAGAGTATCTGTTGGAATTTTGGAAAACTTTGAAGAAAATTATGTAATAGAACAAACTTTAAATCACATTCTTATATTTTTAAAAGAAGGATGATATCCAGTACTATTTCTCTGGATTTTATTCTTATTTTTTAAGTTTAGAGTATTTAAAGGAAACCAGTATTTCTACCCTCCTCACTACTTTGAAAAAAATATACATATTTAGATTGGCAGAATATTTTATGGTGTGATTAAAATTGGGCTCAGAAGAGATGGTGACCCTCGCACATTTTAAGATTTTTATTTCCTTAATTTCCATTTCAATGCTATACATCTTTCCTGGAGCCTTGCAACTATGAATCATGGAAGAAAATTAAATTGATTCTGTATTCTTCAATCCTACAATTTGGCAGTGAGAATATTTTTTTTCCCCTAAAAATGACTCATTTACAAAGAGGCTTTCTGTGAACATGGAAAAGACTTAAATACTGTCAGAAATCTTGCAGATGAGGGTAGGGTGGATAGTTGGACCTGCTAATAATTGCAGTATGGCATAAATTCATGTAGAACAGTATTAATCAGTCAAAGATCATAGGAAAGTTGTAGTTCTGCAGTGAAACACAGAAACTTGTGTGTTCAGAACAATAAAAACTCAGTAAGCTATATAAAAAGCTTATCATTTTTCCTGTTATAGGGCATTTTTCTTATTTTAAGTTACCCTGCTATGAGTCAACCAATGTTTTATTTCTTTCCCTTCTTGGAAATTGTTCTGTGTTGTAATATTCCCCCCATTAACCTTTATTTTCCTGATTTTTACTCCAAAATTGGTTTTTTTAATTTCATCCAATTTCTTCTGGTGTTTTGCCCTGGGATCCCCCAGCTTGGATTTGGTTTGGTTTTCTTTATTTTGTTACTAGGCATGTTTCCTCTAGCTTCTAAAATCAACTTGGTTAGTGAAGTATCACAAGAATGGAAAAACAAACACCACATGTACTCAATACTAAATTGGAACTAATCAGTCAACACTTATGTGCACATATGGAACTAAAACTCACCAAAAATCAAGCAGGTGGGAGGGGGAGGAAGAGGAGGGTAAATTCATAACTAATGGATACAGTGCACAATGACTGAAGGGAACGTTTTTAACTTCAACTCAAACTGTACAAAAGCAAATTAGTAAACAAAATGTGTGTATCCTGTAAAATTCTGAAATAGAAAAAAGTCAACTTTGAATTTCTTTCTGCAACTAAGATTTCAAAAATGCATCTCATTGTAAGCTTAAGAAATATACGTACCACAGAATTCTTATATTGTGGGAAGCATTTAATATTTATTCCTGTATTGGAATTCCTGCAAGGACAAAACAAACAGAGCTATTCAGTGGTGGGGAACCTGCGGCCTTAAGGCAACATGTGGTCTTCTAGGTCCTAAAGTGCGGCCTTTCGATGGAATCCAAACTTTGCAGAACAAATGCTTTTATTAAAGGGGGTGCATCAGAGAAAGATAAAGCTTTTCTTGCCTCCTTTAGTGCTTACAAAACAACAATCTTGAAATCAGAAGGCTGCAGGTTCCCCACCCCTGTAGTGTTCTTGTGCTTTTGTACAATAGTCATCAAGTCTGAAGAAAAGAAACAAACTTAGGTTTATTGAGTTCCTGACATCTGCCAGACATCTTCACCTGTGACTCCATTTGTTTCTTTTCAAAAGTGAAGCATTCTTATCTCAGTTTATGGTAAGAAATGAAGCCTTTGCTAGGCAAAGTGACTTAGCCAAAATCTCATAGAAAGTAAAGGGAAGAGCAAAAATTCAGCCCAAGGTCTTTTCTAATTTCAAAGTTCATTCTCTTTCCACTTCACTGTGTTGCCTCCCAGGATTTGGGGATTTGTTGACTCTGCCTGAGGTCACATTATGAGTCAGAGGTGAGCTGGGAACACAGTCCAGGGCATCTCTATATTCTTTTAATCTCTTAAAATGTAATGTGTCCTTTCTAACAAATGCATCACATCAACTTCTTCGAAGAGGAAGGCACAGTGGCTTTTGATCTTTCATAAAAGATTAATTTTTCTAAAAGTAATAAGGCAGATATGACATTTGGCTTAACTTTTGAAAAAATGGGAAAGAAAAGTAATTCATTAAATGTGAACTTTGCAGATGACCGACCATTTTGATCAATAGCCAATCTCCATGGTAACTTTCTTTTGAGGAATTTTATGAACATTCCTTTCCTCTGGGCACTCAGAATTCTAAATAATTTAAAAATAGTCATGCAAAATGGACTTCTTTGACTATGATGAGTCATTATAGAATGATCAGATCTGCTCCACCATGAAGCACTTTCTGTTACTGTTCCCACTGGTTCTGTCAATTTACTATATAACTTTGGGAAAGTACTTAACCTTCTGTGCCTTAGTTTCCACATCTGAAAATGGGGATAACTTACAACTTACATTGAAGGGTGATTGTGAGGAGTAATATGAATTAATATATGTGAAATGTTTAGTGTGAAACATGATAAATACCATATAAATCACTGCCATTATTATTTTTCCCAATTATAACAGCCTATTATAAATCATGTCAGACTATCTAGAGAATGCACAGAGGGTTTTAAAGGATCTGAAAGATATTCAAGGTGGTGGCATTTATAGTAATCCAATTCCATTCATTGCTAGTAGTGACAGAGTTGAGATTCAATTTCAGGCCTGATTCCAAAGTGGTTGAGGGAAGGAGATTCAGTGATAATTAGAGTGGTAGAGATATGGGACTGAGAAAGCTCTATGTAGATTAACTTTCTTCTTTCTTTTGACTGATCTTGAGAACAGGAAACACATGCTATTTCTCAAAGTTTCATTTTTCTACTGAAAGCTGCACAAACATAACAGAGTTCCCTGGGTAAAGAGATTTTACACACTCACGTGCAGAGTGGATGACTTAAAGGTAAATTCTTCCAATGCTTGATCAGTAAAAATGTGCCCCAAAATGGGTCCAATGCTGTAAATACAGAAATGAATTAAATCTAGCCCCTGACCTCGAAGGGGCACACAATCCAGTGGTAGAGAGTGCTTGTACAGAGAGCAGATGGTGTGTTTGAAAGTTGCAGGTTGCTTTGTACGGAGTGTGGAGATGTTTACAATGAGACTTACTGTTCACTGATGAAGTGAAGTGGTTAAGGATTGGGCAAGGGGACTCAAGAGAAATATTTGAATCTGAGACATCATGGAGAAATCATAGTGATATACTCTGTAAGGAACTGAATGGAGTATGAAGGAAGGGATGATGGTTAGTGATAAAAACTGTATAGTCATCATCATTCTGAACGTAACTGAAAAGGCATTTTACAAAATAGGAAATGTAAGTGCATGTAAAAAGGAGAAAAACAATAACGTAAGACTGATCTTTCAGAGATAACCATTATCATTATTATAGCTAGCAAAGAATATTAGAATATTTGAAAATGTGAGTAGAAAAACAGAATTATGATGTCTCTAAAATTATAGTTAAAAATGTACTGACAGGCAAGTGGATAAATATGAAGGCTAGAATAGATAGCCATGAATAGTTACATGGAAATGAAGCTCTTGGATTTAAGAATAAAGATGCAATTGGAAACCTTAATGAGATCTGTGTTAATACTGTCGACAATAGAAACTGGTACCCAAACAGTAAGATCCATGAAAGATGGAATCTGAGTAGAGAATGAGAGTAAAGTAGAATCTGATAGTGGTAAATGTGTTTACAGGTGCCAGGTGGTTCAAATTAACCTGGCGTCGGCCCTGGGAAACGTAGATAAATGTCATGGCCTGCAAGTTTGTTTGGAGACTTTAGTTGCCATGTGCTGAGTGAAGAATGAATAGTTTGCCTCTGTCTAAAAAGGTGCTATTTTTACCAAGGTTCCAGTTTCTGGAGTGATGTGTAAGAAGCAGTGGAGATGAGACTTCTCTCCTCCCTCCTCTCCTAGCAGATGGCACAACCTTGGGTGGTTGTGGAGGGATATGTCACAACCACATTCTTGGGTTTAAAATCAACAGCTTTCTAAAATGAGCAATCCAAAGCAGGTTATAGACTTAATCTAAAGAATAACATTCATCGAGGTTTAATTTATTCCAGGGATTAACTCAAATACCATTAATCAGGTAGTTTAAAAATATATTACATTTGTTTAATCCTCCAGTGTCCTGAGGTGTTTTTCTCTTGAATATGTTGAATGTGTTCCCAGTATATTCAGAACACTTCTTCAGGAGCTGTGAACA
The DNA here is from genome assembly GCF_041146395.1 of Eulemur rufifrons. Lineage (NCBI taxonomy): Eukaryota > Metazoa > Chordata > Mammalia > Primates > Lemuridae > Eulemur > Eulemur rufifrons. Next base: position 23,284,028 of record NC_090997.1, on the reverse strand, counting down.
GCTCTATATTTTCATCTGCAAACTTTCCTTTTAAGAATTTCTGGATATTTTTATTTATTGAGAGCTATTCAAGATCTTTTCCTGTACATTTTAAAGTATTTCATGAAGTGGAAGGGTATGGCTTCCTTATTAAGCATTTGATACTTTATCATTTTGGAACAATCACTAAGTGAAGTTTTAGGTATAACATACTTGAGATGAGGGTGAAACCTGAAATGGAGAGCGGTTCTTTGTAAATGTGCTGAAATATTAATTGCTTATTTTTTACTTTTCTTTAGGGATATCAGGGAATTGCAGGATCACCAGGTGTTCCAGGATCTCCGGGAATACAAGTATGTGATCCTTTTATACACATTTTAGGAATCTAATTTCTAATGAACCAGAAAACATAATTAATGGAATTTTATTTTGTGGTTAATCCAGGGAGCTCAAGGACTGCCAGGTTACAAAGGAGAACCAGGGAGAGATGGTGAAAAGGTAAACACACACAAATAAAAATGCAGTCAGTGGTTTAATTACTCACAAAGGATATAAGCTATGATGGCTTCCATTCAATAGTATTCACCATGGTGAATTCCAAGATTTCTGGGCTCAGAAATTTGTCAGTGGCTATTGGCCAATAAAGCTCACAAAGGCTTTATCACTAGGTAAAAATGGTCATCACTGATGACTGTCCAATGGGACAGACGTTGGCATTGCCTTGATGCCATATTCTCTGTGGTTAAGCTCCACAGAGACCTAGCTTCTAAGAAAGGAGTGAATTATATGAAAAGAATATGTTACCATGTTAGCCTTGGATAGCCCAATATCTGAGGGTCCATCTCCACAATAGGTGTCTATCTGGCAAGTGGCCTATTGGCTTAGCCTTAATGGACTTTTCCCTTAGGGTTTCAATGGGTACAGACAACATTTGTATACTGACTCTCTCTCTCTCTCTCTCTCTCTCTCTCTTTTTAAACAACTCTGAGATTTGCCAAGTTTCCTATTGAAGTATATGTTCTTTAAATATGTTATATACATTAGTACCTTCCCATGGATCCAGTCAATACCTACTGGCCCTGGTGGCTAGTCCATGTCTAAGAGGTCCACCATTTGTATTTAATCAGATCCCCATGTTGATTTGTTCGCTTCTAAATTACAGTCTTATTTGCAAAGTCTTTGAAGGCACTTTGCTGTTTGCTCATGCTAAAAACCTACAGTAATTTTCTAAGAGCCATCTTTACAAAATTCTTAACCTTACTAAAATAATGTGCACAGTATTCATATCTGAGACATACTGATCTAGACTATATCCATTTCATGTTTTTATGGTTGCTTATGCTGGTTGCAGAAAATTGTAGCTGTTAAAAGTACCATATCAAATGTGATGGATCTGCTACTTCCATACTGTTTGACCTTGAGCAAGTTACTTAATGTCTCTGCATCTTATTTTCTTCATTGACAAAATGGGGATTTTAAAAATAGGGTTCGTGTGAGGATAAAATGAGATAATATATGAAAACTAATATATAAAAAATAAGTGGTTATTTCTCTTGCTCTGTCTTGTTCACCCAGTAGCATGGTGGTAGTTGGGATATAGAATGGGTTGAGCTGGTGTGAGTCATGAGCGAGTCATGGCTAAGAGCAGTCACCAGAGCAAGTAGGAAGGTTAGTGACTGGAAAAGAAACAGAGAAAATGGAATAGGTAATGGCATATTTTCAGTATGGTGAGAATTAGAAGAGGTAAAGCAGAAGCAATAGTCAATATAATTCCCAAAGCAGAAGTATAAAATCCTCTTGTCCACAGAGTGGCCCTGGGTCTCTATGAGTCTCTTAAGCCACTAAGCAATCTCTGCCAGTTTTAAATGATGTAGGAATCTTTAGAGACGGCAGGAGCAGGCCAGACCACAGGAATGGGAGATGTCTTATGTATCCATGCTCTGGGGTTGTCATGGGAGACAGTGTGACCTCCCTCAGGTGAAAGGGGGATTCCACCGGGAGGGTAAGAATACCTGCTCTGAGGAGACCATGTGCCAGATGTCTCACCTGCATTCTAGTCTACAGGATCATAGCTGTCTCTTTGTACTCTCACAAACAGCCTGTTTTTGGAAAAAACAAATGTGTGAAAGTGTGGATGTGTGAATGAATTAATGAATAAATTAGTTTTCCCTTTTAGTTGAGGTTTTTATTTATGCTTTTAAATTGACAGATAAAATTGTATGCATTTACTGTGTACAACATGATTTTTAAAGTATTTATATATTGTGGAATGACTAAATCTAGCTAATTAACAAATACATTACCACACATGGTTATTCTTCTGGTGAGAACATGTCAAATCCACTTTTGGCATTTTTCAAGAATGTAGTATATTGCTAACTATAGCCACCATGTTGTACAATAGATCTCTTGAACTTATTTGTCTTATCTAACTGAAATTTTGCATCCTTTGACCAACATCTTTTCAATACCACTTCCCACACCTCCCCAACCATCTCAGCCTCTGGTAACCACCATTCTACTCTCTGCTTCTGTGAGATCAACGTTTTTAGAGTCTACATGTGAGTGAGACCATGCAGTATTTGTCTTTCAGTGCCTGACTTATTTCACTTAATATAATGTTTTCCAGGTTCATCCATGTTGTTGCAAATAACAGGATTTCATTCTTTTTAATGGCAGAATAGTATTCCATTGTGTATGTATACCACATTTTCTTTATCCATTCATCCATTGACAGACACTCAGGTTGATTCCATATCTTGGCTGCTGTGAATAATGCTGCAATAAACATGGGAGTGTAGATATTTCATCAATGTACTTATTTCATTCTTCAGTTGAGTTTTAGAGAAAAAATGTAAAAAGGGGGCTTTTTATTTACACACCTTAAGAGAATTGAAATAAATTTTGTGGAAATAAATTTATGTTATTTAAAAATAAAAGAACAATTATTCTACTGGTGGCATCTTAAACGAACTGCTTTCTTGTTTTGGGTCATTGTGCTGTCATTTAAATATAGGTGTGTGAATTTTACAAAGTCATACATTTTACTAGATAAGGTAAATAAGATGCATGTTTATGCAAAGGTCTCTGTTTTCAGACCAGTAATGATTTCATTCAGAGCTGGTTATTTTCCGAAGTTCATTGTTGGGGTTAAACAGATTTGACACAGTCATTGTGGGCCTAAAATCACCATGTGCTACCTTCCAAGTTCCCGCCTCACATTCCCTGTGGCTTCTGAAAGTTCTTTACCCAGAGTTAAAATAATTTAGAAGTTAATTAAAGGTTTTTCCTTGATTATTCTTTCATAACATGGTTCCTTGATTTCAGTAATGGGAAGGTTAAAAAAAATATACCCCAGAAACAGCTTTGATTTGTGGCAGTGCAGACATATTTTTTCCAGGCATTGTATAGTGGCCTTTGGGAGATTGTTCCACACAATACTGCGCTCCATTAGGATATTTTCCCAGAATAATTTCCATTTTGTGGATTTTCTCTGAAGTCTCCCACAGAGGAGTTTCCACTTAGGATAATTAAAATTAGATGTACTTTCTTGCTGACTTTAACATTCATTCTTCACATAACAGACAATAGAATGTGTATATATTTTGCAGGGTTTTATTTTTAACTAAATTCACAAAGTCAAAAGGAATACTTAGCAAATGATCTCCAATTGGAAACTCATTTTACCACATGCTTTAAAGCTATTGTTTGAAATCTAAAAATTGCTTTAAATACTTTAAAATAGTTCCTTAACCTTAAGGAAACCAAATATATTTCAATTGTGTGGAGGAATATATTTTGTTAAAACTTATAGTAGGCTGTATTGGTTAATTGATATGTATTTATGAGTTTTCAAATTGAGTATGAAACTTTTCTATGACAAATTCAATTCTGAAGATGAAGGAAGTATTAATTTATTTTTTAACCTATTTGGACTTTGTACAAACTCATTAGTCCATTTTTCTGGGCTTAAGAAATAAAATTTATTAATTATATCTAAGGTATTATTATTGGCCAAATTATGCATTTTCTTTTTTTAAATTTCAGAATATTATGGTAGTACAAACATTTTGGTTACATATATTGCCTTTGCATCTTTCTTAGAACACATAACATTTAAGAGGTCCCTTCAGAAACCTCACTTTCTCATTGTTCTCAGCATTCAGACTAGGGTGTCATGTGATGGGTGAGACTTTGCTACCTACTAAGTCCCTTACTTCTGGGCTTCCAGCATCAAAAGACGAAGTGGCTTTACAGCAATTTCTATTATACAGTCAGTCATAACCAAGGAACTGCAACATATATTTTGAGAGAACAGTAATAAAGAACCAAGCTGAATGTGTTATTAGGGAATAATATGTTAGAACTTAGTATGTTAGTGGTATTACTTCTTACAGTATTCTTGAAGACCGAAAAACAAAAAGTTTACAAAACTAACACAAAGCCTATAGTGGCATAGGAAGGAGAAATAGAATTGGCTTAGCAAAGTTACCTCCCTGTTCTGCTTTCTGAAAAGGGAGAGTAATGTACCTATGTAGCTTTCTGATAGCACCACACCCCAACCACTAGCAAGTGTGTGTGTGCCTGTGTGTGTGTGTGTTTATGTGTATGTGTGTGCTGTATGCATATGAGAGTAGAGTGCTTAAAACAATTACAGGTTATAGGCTTGGTTCTAAATTCAGGCAGCTTAACTCACAAGTTGTGCTTCTTAATCTCTTTAAACCTGGTTTTTATCATCTAGAAAGTAGAGATTATAGCATTATATCATAGGTTTTCTGTGAATATTAAATGAGGCCATGAATATGCTTGACCTAAATTAAGCACTGTAAGTTAGTGATGATGATGATAATGATGATTTGTTATTAGAACCACCATTATGCTGATTACCTAAGGCAAAAATTTTGGAAATACCTTTGGTTTATCCTTTATCCTTTCTCTAACTGTTGAAGTGCCACATCTGAAACAATCAGACAGGAATTCTACCCTCTTACTTGCATATGTACCTATATCTGCCCCTCTTCCTGTTAATATGGATGAATTGTCCATGTATGATCTATAATCCATAAGCCTTCTCTTGTGCCCTAGATCCCATCTTTCTCTATTTCTTTGTGTTATTAATCAGCACTTTTCTTCTGTGTCATGTGTTTTTTCTTTTCCTGTTAAATTTTCTCAGTACTCCAAAGGATGACCCAACTAAAACCAACCAAACAAAACCTTCCTTCCTCCACCATATAGCCGCCCTCAGCTACCAGACTACTTCTGTTTCTTAACACAGTATTAGCACTCCAAAAGGCTTGCCTTTATTCTCCGGACCTTCTCACTTCCCTTTCTCTCTCCAAACCACTCCAGTCAGACTTCCATCCCAACTTTCTGTGGCATATTTAGATCACTAGTCTGCCATCTTTGAAATCTAGTAGTTAGTCTTTTTCAATTATCTCTTCCTGTCTTTATGTCTCAACAGCCTTTGACACAGTGGACTATTCCCTCCTTCTCAGAATAGTTTCTTTTCTTGGCTTGTGGGATACCACATGCTCCTAAATTTCCACTTGCCATCAGTAGTTCCCTTTTCAGGTTTACTTTTTGGCTCCTCCTTCTCTATCCATTCTCTGAATGTTGGAGTGTTCCAAGATTAGGCTCTATGCCCTTCCTTTTCTTCCTTAATAGAGTCTATTATTGTAATATTACTAAGTATAAACTTATCTGGATATAAATATACATATTAAATATATAAATATGCATATATTTTAAAATTATAGACAGCAATTAATACATTAATATAATTAATGTAATCATGAAATATTATTAAATAAATTCATAGAGAAACATATATACACAATGTTTTCAAAAAAATATTTTGCTTCCTCTGAATTTGTGGAATCCTTAGAATTGTTATAACCAGGCATTTTCAGAAAAAACTTTCTCTACCTTTTTTTGGAAGGGATGAGGTACCACAATTTCCTTTTTTTTTTTTTTTTCCACATTCTTTCTTCAGAGACTTTTCTTCTAATGCAGCACTGGCTACACAGCACTAGTTGTGCCTTCTCTAAATATTCTCTGATATTGGGCTTTGTTGAGTCCCTCCTGTATAGGTGGTGCTGATCTTTGTGTGCTTAGGTTTTTACTACTTCTGCAGATGCATTTTGCAAAATCTTGATTATTTCCTGATTGTTCAACATTTTTTCTTTTCTTTTTTTATTTTTTTAGAGACAGAGACTTGTTCTGTCACCCAGACTAGAGTGTAGTGGCTATTTACAGGTGTGATCATAGCTCACTGAGGCTTCAGACTCTTGGGCTCTTGTGATCCTCCTGCCTCAGCTGAGGATCCTCCAAAATAGCTGGGAGTACAGGTGCATACCAATGCACCTATTCCTCTTTTCTTTTAAAACTGTATAATGGATTCAGTATCTTAGTTTATTATGAAGAACTGTTAATTCCAAGTCTGACTCATTTATTGGCTATTCTGTTTTCTCTTTCTTCTACTGGCATTATTAGGAAACTTACTACTTTCATTGAATTTTTGTAGAGTGCTTCATATTTTGTTGGTTCCAAACTCAATTTCCCATCTTCACTTTTGGTGTCATTGAGAAGTAACACCAGTGATGTGGTGGTAGGAGCTCGGGAATTTACTTTTTTTGTAGGACTTAGTCCAATGGTAATCCCAAAACCCAAAGGGAATGCCTCGCTCCCAGTCTGGCTTTCTTTTCCCTATATATTTTTTCTTTGGCCAAATAGTTTTTCACAGTGTGATTTGTGACTCTTTTACTCTATTGCCTACACTGTGAGAAGAATCGCTACATGCCTCTCAGGAGCCAAGAAGATAGGTGGGGGAGGGAGCAGGATGGATGACTTCCCAAGGTTGTGCTGACTAGGCCATGAGAGAATACGCATGGTCCACTTATCTCCCTAGGGCAGAGGGATAGTTCACTTTAGATCGGGGTGAGGAACCTGTGGCCTTAAGGCCACATGTGTGGCCTTCTAGGTTCTTAAGTGCAGCCTTTTGACTGAATCCAAATTTTACAGAACAAATCCTTTTTTGTTTGACTTTCATATTTTTATTTTATTTTTAAAATGAACATATTTAACATACCAAAGAATAAAATAAGTTTTAACAAAATAATCCTCCCAGATTGACTGGCACAATTAGAACATAAGCAAGCCATAAGGGCTAAATTGATGGCTGCTGTGCTCATGATTTAGTTCTAACTTCCCCTGCCTGACGGGAACCACGACCTCATGAGCTGGTTGGCAAGAGTTTTTGGGGGGTCAAGTATGCCAGTCTGTTATCAGCTTTTGACAGTGGTGCACTGTGTTTCTGTTTAAAGTGGAATTTGTGAATAGTTGCACAGCTTGACAGTATTTTGTAATTTTGTCAGCTTAACATCTCATCATGTCAAAGAAGACCAAGAGAACACTGAAGGAAGAAAACAGATTTTTTAATGAGGATTGGGAATTGCAATATATCTCATTTTTGCTAAAGATAAGACGATTTGCTTGCTTTGTGATACTACAATATCAACATTAAAGAAATTCAATGCTCATCAGCATTATAGTACTCATAAGGACCACTTTAAATTAGAGAGAGAAGCATGAAAACTTGTATTGCAGAAATTAAAAGATGAAAGCAAAAGCAAAGACAGTTCTTTCAAGCAGCAAAAAGACCTGGAAATAATGCCACTGAAGCAAATTATAAAGTAGCTTATATACTTGGGGAAGAAAGGGAAGCCATTCAGGGATGTAGAAATTTTGAAAGAATACTTTGTTGAAGTTGTAGGATGCTTAGACCCTAATAATGTTTCAAAGTACAAACAACTGCCTCTTTCAAGGAGCACCACAACTGATTGGCAGCGTGAATTAGTCTTCAATTTAACAGAACAACTTCATGCAATACTTCAAAGGGAAAATATTAATATATATTATTCAATTGCTTTGGATGAATCAACTGGTACTACTGACTTGGCAGTTGTATTATAACTTTCGGGTTATAATAGAAGATTTTCTTTGCTATGTAGAGTTACTTGCTTTGGGCACTCTTGTGAACAGAACATGGGGAATAGAGATCTTCAACAACTTTCAAGATAAATGTCCAACTGAATTTGGTAAATTTAGAGAGTATATGTACAGATGGTGCACCTTCCATGACAGGAACACATGAAGGGTTTATTGCACAATATAAAAAGTATTCACAGATCCAGATTCTCTCATTTCTTTTCATTGTATCTTACATCAGCAAAATCTGTGTGCTAAAGCTACTATTTTAAGTGACACTTTACAAAAAGTTATGAATACTGTTAACTGTATTCATGTAAATACAACATAGCATCATCAATTTCATAACATGTTTAAGTTGAAAGATGAGGTATTCAGTGTAAATTTGCCATATCATTCTAAAGTGCATTGGCTATTGCAGGGACAGGTGTTACCCAAAATTTTATTTCTGTGAGAACAGATATTTAAATTTTATGAAGAACAGAATCAGCGAATTATTGAAAGAAGATTTCTATAGGAATGCAGCATTTCTGTGTGATGTCATGTCAAATCAAAATGACTTGAATATTTCTTTGCAAGGTAAAACTAAATCTATGTATGATATGTGGTGGAAAAAAAATACTTCTTTTTTAAAAGGAAATTTTGGATGAACATTTTCCCCAGTTAGCAAAGGTCATTGATGAGCAGGGTGATATATGCAAATTATTTGAAGAATACGCAGCTTTTATAGAAATATTAATTGGAGGATACAATGAAAGGTTCACTGACTTTGAGAATCATGACATCACGCTCAAATTAGCATTTCAGCTTCACCTAGTTGATATCACTAAGGCACCTAAAGAACTACAGATGGAATTGACTGACCTCTCAGTAGATGACATTTTAAAGTCATCATTTGATGCTAAGAAAGATCCAGTTGAAATATGGAAAAATGCAGTAGAATACCCACACTTTGGGCAACACGCCTGAAAAATGCCTTCTTGCTTTTCAAGCACTTATTGCTGTGAATCTGCATTCCTCTACCTAACCCAAATCAAGATACCCTTAAGATCAAAAATGGCTGATACCCATTTAGAGGATCAACTGAAACTGCAGATCTCCATGCTGCAACCAAATATTCAAATGCTTTCCAACAAAAAAGAGACACAACAAAGTCATTAAAAGGTTGGTTAACTTTAAAATTAACAAATAGTTTTCATTTTTGAAATTATTAAGTACCTAATAGTTAGATTTTTACAAAATAATGTACATTTTTAAGTATCTCTAATTGAAGTTTCTTGAATGTGGTCTTATTTGATTACAGCTAAATTAATGTGGTCTTCCAGCGTGAAAAGATTCCCCACCCCTGCTCTAAATCATAGGTCATCAAAGTTTTAAATTGCAAAACCTTTACAGTAGGAGACTTTTGGACACATAACCGCATATATACAAATGAATTATATACCTGTGCTGCTGAACAAAGCATTCTGTGAATTTAAAACACACAAAGATACAGAGACATTTTTAAAAAAATGGGATTTAAAAAAATAGTAGTTCTCATGTTCTTTTCCTACCCAAATAAATAATATTCACCTGATTTTGAAGACTGTGACTCTAGTTCAACTTATAAAATGGGTAGACTCTTCAAAACCACATTTGTTAGCCATGAAAAGTTCAGAAACAACCTGTGAGAAATGGAATCATCTTACTATCTTGGATTTTCTTTGACTCTAATCTCTTGTAAACTGAAATGGGACCAAGAGTGTGACTTCCCCAAATAATTGTTTTATTGAAATTTTCCTTGAGGATTCAAGAGTGTTGATCATATTTTGGGAAATGAAACATTGTGTATATTCAACAGATTATCATTTATCGCAAGCAAGGCAACAGTAGGATAGAGTAGTTTGTGCTACAATAACAAAGAAACCCCACATGCCCATGGCTTAAAATGGTAAAGGTTTATTAATCATCAAACTGCACATTTATCAGCAGCAGTGAGTTCTTCACTGTCATCATATGGAGACTAAGGCTAACTAGCTATGGTAGCAGGTGCATCAAGAATCAAACACTGGCCCTTAAGCCACTTGCATTCATATTTAATTAACTAGAGTAAATTGTGTAAATCACACGAACTTCAAGACATTAGGAAAGTTTGATTTTCCCACATGTTGGGAAATAGAGAGAATCTGGCTATTGGTAAATAGTATTTAATAGTTACATGTACCAAGAAGAAGTAGGAGTGAATCAAAGATGAATTCATTGCTCAAAGAGGTTGGACTCCAATAAAGGACATAACATTTACAAAGTAACTATATTTCAAGATAGTCCATGTTAAGTGCCAAAGAAGATAGTCAAATAATATTGTCTAGGAGTTTGAAAAAAAGTTGAAAATTTGAAAAGCCTTCATGAAAGAAAGTTATAAAGAAAAGGTTAAGCACAGCTACGCAATATAGAGACTATTCTTATCCAATGTAAGAAATCCCTGATGTCTTCTTTCATTTAACCTAATACTTAGAGATCCATTCCATGTTGTTGTGTATCAGTAGTTCTTCCACTTTTTAAATAGCCAAATGGTGTTTCATTGTGTGTATATTCCATAATTTGTTTATCTATTCATCAGTAAGTGTACATTTGGAAAGTTGTATCTAATATGAATAAAGCTACCATGAAAATTTTAATAGAAAAAAAATCCCTAAGTTAGAGATGCTTTCATTCCTTATGATATATATTCTTTGTATTACCAACAAGACTGTACGAAACATTGTTGTATATATTGCTGAGGAAATTTTTCTGAGTGTATCCATAGGAAAAATTGTGACATGTAGAAGTGATTATTGGATCAAAGCGTTAACTTCAGAGTTAAACTTTTATATAAATTGCCTGTTTACCTTCCAGAAAGTTTATACTCTTCCAATATTGTTTATATGTGTGCAGATATTTTTCCTTATTTATGTCATATGTTTTGACTTGGTTTTTGAAATTTTGGCCATATAGTAATTTTTAATTTTTATGTATATGTAGGCTTTTTTCTTTTTTCCTCCTATGTTTGTATCTATATAGAAAGATTCCACACTCTGGCATTTTGATTATAGTTATTTGTAGACTAAAATAAAATCTTAAGCCCCTCAGCTGGCGGAATGGTCTCCCTCTTGTCCAAGGAGACCCCACCCCAGAAAAACCTTAAAGCTGACTTGCCAGCCCTGAGGAGAGGGAAGGTCAGACACGCCTAGTTATGCCCCTTCCCTTTTGGAGTTACTCTTTGTAACAATAAGATACAAAATCATTAACAGGCCCTAAGGCCATGCAAGATAAAGCTTAAACCACACTTGCAGGCCTTCAATTTATTTAACACATCACTGGAGTCATGGTAAATGTCCTGGCGGCTTGTCTCTGATTAATGGATTTCCGTAATAGCTGGAGACTTTAACACCCCACTGACAGTACAGGACAGATCCTCTAAACAGAAAATTAACAAAGACATAATGGACCTAAATAGAATGCTAGAACAAATGGGCATGGCTGACATCTATAGGACATTCCACCCAAAGTCCACAGAATATACATTTTTCTCATCAGCTCATGGGACATTCTCTAAGATTGACCATGCCCTAGGACATAAAGCATGTCTTAAAAAATTCAAAAAAATAGAAATTATACCATGCATCTTCTCAGATCACAGCGGAATAAAAGTAACAATGATCACAAACAGAAACCCTCACTCTTACTCAAAGTCATGGAAGCTAAATAACTTTCTCCTGAATAATTATTCTATAAAGGAAGAAATCAAGATGGAAATCAAAAGTTTCTTTGAATTAAATGACAATGGAGATACAACTTATCAAAATCTATGGGACGCAGCTAAAGCAGTCCTGAGAGGGAAATTCATATCCATAAATGTCTATATCCAAAAGACAGAAAACATGCAAATAGACAACCTAACGAATAGACTCAAAGAGCTGGAGAAAGAAGAACAGAACGACCCCAAACCCAGCAGAAGGTGAGAAATTACTAAGATCAAATCAGAATTAAATGAAAAGGACAACAAAGAAACTATAAGGGAAATTAATAAAACAAAAAGTTGGTTCTTTGAAAAGATAAACAAAATAGACACACCTCTGGCTAAACTAACCAAGAGCACAAAAGTAAAATCTCTAATAACCTCCATTAGGAACATGAAAGGAGAAATCACAACCGATGCTACAGAGATACAAGATATCATCTATGAATTCTACAAAAATCTTTATGTACACAAACTGGAGAATGCGGAGGAAATGGACAAATTTTTAGAAACACATAGTCTTCCCAGGCTCAACCAGGAAGAAATAGAGTACCTGAACAGACCAATATCAAGAACTGAAATCGAAACAGCAATAAAAAACCTTCCCAAAAAGAAAAGCCCTGGTCCAGATGGGTTCACACCTGAATTTTACCATACATACAAAGAAGAACTGGTGCCCATCCTACATAAACTATTCTCCAATATTGAAAAGGATAGAATTCTCCCCAACACGTTCTACCAAGCCAATATAACATTGATACCAAAACCAGGAAAGGACGCAACAAAAATAGAGAACTACAGACCAATTTCTCTCATGAATATAGATGCAAAAATTTTCAATAAAATACTAGCAAATCGAATCCAAGTACTTATCAAAAAAATAATCCACCACGACCAAGTGGGCTTCATCCCAGAGATGCAGGGGTGGTTCAACATACGTAAATCTATAAATGTAATTCACCACATAAATAGAAGCAAAACCAAAAACCATATGATACTCTCATTAGATGCAGAAAAAGCATTTGACAAAATTCAACACTCTTTTATGATAAAAACGCTTAACAAAATAGGCGTAGATGGAACCTACCTAAAAATGATACGAGCCATATATGACAGACCCACAGCCAACATCATTCTGAATGGGGAAAAATTGAAAGCACTCCCACTTAGAACTGGAACCAGACAGGGCTGCCCACTGTCCCCATTACTTTTCAACATAGTATTGGAAGTCCTTGCGAGAGCTATCAGGCAAGAGAGCAAAATCAAGGGAGTCCAAATAGGGAAGGAAGAGATCAAACTCTCACTTTTTGCTGGATTTCCTTATATTAGAACATTATAAGCTTTTAAACAAAGCTTCATTTCTTTAACCAATTACAAATTAAAGAATCTTTAAACCCACCTATAACCTGTAACCCTCCCCCACTTTGAGATGTCCTGCCTTTGGGGGCCAAACCAATATATGCCTTCCATTCCTGTCTCCACGAATGTATACTACCAAACTGTCACCTGGTCACCTTGGACACAATTTCTCAGGACCTTTGAGGCCATGTGCTCTGGGCCATCACTCACACACATTGGGCTCGGAATAAACCTCTTTAAATTATTTTTACAGAGTTTGGTTTTTTTTTTCTGTTTTTATTTTTATAATTTTATTATTTTTAAACTTTAAACTTTTGGAGTACAGTTTTTTAGAGTACAGTTAGATAAGCATTCATAGTTTTTACTCTTTTTTCCTAAGTGGATAGCCAGTTGCTACAACAATATTTATGGAATATCACTTTTTTCTCCATTTATTTGAAAAACCATCTTTATCATTAAATTTCCATTTTCATTTGGGTTTGGCATTTTTGGCTTTCTATTCTGTTCCATTGATCTGTCTACATCTTCTCCACTGCCAAATTGTTTTAATTATTGTCACTTCATAATATGACTTAATATTGGCAGGGCTAGACCTTCCTCATTATTCTTTATAATCAAAATTTTCCTGGCTATTCTTGAAAAATAAGCATTTTTCCAGATAAAGCTCAGTATCTTTCCTTCAATTTCTTAGAAATTCGTATTTATATTTCAATTAGGATTCCTTTGAATTTATGGATTAACTTTAGAAGCCTTGACGTCTCTCTAATACTGAGTTTTCCTATTCAACATTATGGTTTATCTTTTTTTTTTTACTTCAATCTTGAATTTTTTTTGTATTGGTCCTGAACATTACTTAAGTTTATTATGCCTAGGAATTTTTATCTCTTTTGTTCCTATTACAAATGGAGTCTTTTCCTTAATATATTTTATGTTGGTTATTGTTTATATACATAAAGCTACTTAAAGCTACTAAAAGCTATTTATTTGTATATATTATTTTTAAAAACACCAACTAATTGATTTCTCTTTTTAATTCTTTTAGGTGCATTAGGTATATTGCCACATCATATGTATACTCTTAAGGATAATTTTTCTTCTTGTTTTTATCCCCTTATTTCTATATTTTTGTCTAAATTTGTTGACTAGTCCAGAAAAACATTAAAAATAGTACTGATACTGGGTAACTTTGTTTTCATTTTAAGTCTCTAACAGGCACTCTTTTAGTCCCATTTGGTGGCTTTTGGTAGTATAACTCTCAACAGTATACAGTGTTTATATTTTATATAGTATAAATGTTTGCAGTTTTGTATCTTTGACATTTGATTCCAGCCAATAACAGCATCCACAATCCTCTCTTAGTCACATCTCCCTCTCTACACTTGATAAGAGGTGACTTACATTTATCAAGCATCCACTGCACCCTTTGTTTCTTTTTCACCCTGCTGTCCCACTTGAAAAGATTTATTGGACCCACCAAAATTGATTCAGAAACTTTAAGAATGATGTTTATAGCCATGTCCTTGATTTCATCCTTCCCAGAGGCTGAGTTTTAATTGGACTTATTTATTTTTTATTTTAGATATTTTTATTTCTTTAAATTTATTATTAACCAGGAGTGACTGAAATAAAAAATATAATTGAGTCCCATCATCATCATGGAAATGGCTTTAAGAGAAAACTGGTCAGATGAATATTACTGCTTCCCATTTCCAACCAGTAAATAGTTGCCATTGATAGACTGGCAGCCATGAGTCTGTCAAGAATGTTCAATTTATGTTATATGATACAAAATGCCTATTCACAGGGGGAAACTAGAAAATAACTTATGTGTACTTCTTGGTTTCATACAAGACAACACAAAAGCACCACCCATGCTGGACTTTTATTTTTTAAAGGCATTCTCCAGTTTCATTATTTACCTGTTAGAGATAAAAAAAAAAAAAAAAAAAAAAGAAAGGTTGTATCTTGCAATCCCAGTATTTTTAGGCATAGTCTGTTCCTTGCAACCTGGCCAAATCTTTTCTAAGCTCATATTTTTATGGTATTTTGTCAAATACAGCCAATACCAATCAATTTATAATACCAACATTCTGTTCCCTCAGTTCTTTAGCTCTGATTATACGTTCATTTGATGTATTATTTACCTTTGCAAGTTGCAGCATTCCCCAACAGTTTTGCTCACAGTTTCTTTCTTTGTATGTTTTCTGAGTTGACATCATACCTATATTTTTGGATAGATGCCTCGCTCTGTTGCCCATGTTAGAGTGTAGTAGTGTCATCATAGTTCACTGCAACCTCAATGCCTGGGCTTAAGCAATCCTCCTGCCTTAGCCTCCTGAGTAGCTGGGACTACAGGTACACACTACCGCACTGGCTAATTTTCATTTTTTATTTATTTTTTTGCAGAGACAGGGTCTTTCTATGATGTCCAGGCTGGTCTCAAACTCCTGGCCTTAAGTGATCCTCCTGCCTAAGCCTCTCAAAGTGCTAGGATTACAAGAATGAGCCACTGCACCCAGCCTCATATCTTTTCGTTATACTTAAAAATTTTGCTTGTACACATGAGGGTAGTTTCGTCCAGACCTTGTATTTTTTATGTGAATGAATGCTCCTAGTTTTCTCCCCACTTCTGAGATTTGTTTGTCATCTCCAGTAAACTGAAGTTTGGAGATTATGTCTTCTATAACCTGTAGCCAGAGAATGGAAGTCTTAGCTGGGACTTTGTCCAGCCTTAATAGGAGATGCTGGCTCACCCCTTTCTACTGTAGTTTTATTAAGTACTCATTGTCCCCCTAATTTCCATATTATCATGAGTATATCTTAGGCTAGACTGGCGTTCAACTAGTTATCTCAATTCAATGTTTTCTAGAGTCAACCCAGGCTATTCTCTTAACTTCAATCCCCTTTCTATCTCAAAAAGTAGCTTTGGTTCTTCTATTAGGAGTCCACAGATAGGGGAAAGAACATCTAGTTTTTTTGTTGTGTCTCGTGGTCTCCCCCTAAAATTTATTCTTTTTTCTTTTGTCCCTTATTTGGGTAAATTGTTGAATTTTAGGAATAATTAGTTCTAGGATGTTGTAGGCTTTTAGTGGATCTCCTCTCTCTCTCTCATGCACAACAGATTGTTTTTAATCTTTAGTGGGAAATTAAAGTAGTCAAGAGGGAGCTATAACTTTTGAGAAGGACATTCATTATAAGCTGTAAAAATACTATTCCTGTTTAGACTGGAAACATAGTTATTTGTTGTATTTGTTAGGATGATGGCTAAGCTCCATAACAAATAGAACCCCAAATGCCGCAGCATAAATGAGAAAGAATTTTATTTTTCTCATGTAATTTGTTACGTATGAACTCATTCAGGGACTCATGTTTTTCTTTTTGCTCTAGAGTCCCTCAGAATATTGTTCTCTTTTACATAGTCAGTGCTACATCACTAGTTATTATCTTATCTGCATTCTAGTCTGATGGGAAGGAGAAAAGAGAAGTCACAGCAATATATTTCTTTTTGGTAATGTGGAATTTATATATCTTAGTTCCACACACATTCTGCTGTCAAGAACTTAGTCACATGAACATGCCTACCTGCAAAGGAGACTGGGAAATATAGTTCTCTAGTTGGGCAGCTGGGAGCCCAGCTTAAACTCCTTTTTGCGGTGGCAAGAAGTGAATAGATTTTGGTTATAACTATCAGTCTCCCATACCTTTTATACCGTATGGACTTATAGATCAATTAAAAGAACCAAATATAATACAGACATATCTAAAATTTTGTCACTTTTGTTTCTGATTTGCCATCATCGTTATGGGAGAAGATTAGGGAATTCCTGGACTTTGTGGTTGGTTTTCTCTCTCTGAAAATGTATCTTATAATGGCTGCTATTCTCTCACTAATGAAAAATAAAGGGGTATTTGTATTTGTGGAATAGGTCAGTGTTAAAAGTTATATGTTTTAAGTGAAAAAATCTGGTAGTGTATTGGTCTAGTTAGATAAGTATATTCCCAGATTTTCCTGCAGTCAGCATGAGTAGATCAGTAATGAAGTTGATTCAACATAGTAGAGAGCAGGTCATGAATGTTAGGACCCCTGCACAAGAGGTCACAGTAACCCTGTCTGGGAGGTTTAAAAGCCTCTCACTGGAAAGTATCCATAGGAACGCTTGGAGATGACACATTTATGAATGCTTTCTCCATTTGTATCTTCCTTCTCTTTGTTCTATTGTCTCCTGCCAGTAGACTATTGTGAAACCATGTCCCTAGTGGCCAAGATGCCTTGGATGTTACTGCTGAAGCATCAATAAGTCACTAGGGCTTCTTGATGAAAATGAAGGGTTGAACACAAACATTTGCCTTCCTTCTCTCTCTCTTAAATTCCCATTAAAACAATGGTACAATGACAAGAATAATAATAAAACCTAACATGACACAAATCATTAAAGAGGAGATAATAGTTCTAAATTTTTGGAAGCTGAATCCTAAAATTAGAAGTGATGTGATTTATCTGAGAGAGGCCTCCTTTAGAGATATATGCGTACACACTCATATCTATGCATGCACACATAGGCACAGGTATGCCAAAGGTTCAGGGAATGGTAATATCAAGTATTTCTGAAGTAGAGGTGAAAGTAGAGCTAAAAATAGAAGCCTGGTTCAATGTCTATTTAAGGTTTAAAAATAGTTAAATCCCACCATCCCTTCCTCAGTTCTGTGTAGCCAAGTGAATCTCCCTTCTACCTTGGAAGAAACATAAATGCTTACTTTCTGGAGAAGACAAAACTTAGGGTCTCTAGACTGGGGAGAAAAGGGAGAGTCATACTAACATTGAAACAATGGAATTTAGAGGATGTTTACCCATCCTGAGACCTCCTGCTCCTCTTTCCCTACCTGGCCTACAGAATGCTTTCAGCCAATCCTGTATGCTACAGGCTTATAAGATCCTTCTATGGGGAATCCACTGACATCTAGAGCTATCCAGTGAAATGGCCCAAGCAGACCATACTACAGTGAAGCTCAGAGTCAGTGAACTCTCTCATCAATTTCCGTATGAGCTGACAATAAAGAATCACCAAGTATCTCAGGAAAGTTAACAATCAATGAACAAAAAATCTTGGAAGAAACTTATACAAGGCATGGAGAGGAAGACTTGAAAAATTCTGTCGTGAATGCCTTCAGAGAGGCAGAACCCCTGATAGACCCTGCTTTAGCTGCACTCCTCAATGTTGAGTGAAGAGTCTTCAGGCTCAACCTTGAGGCACACTTGTGGCCCATGAGACCTTTGTAGACCACATTCCAGATCCCAGGTTCTGGAAATCCCTGCACAATCTACCCCAATCCTGTTTCCCAGGTTCGCAGTTCTCTTTCCTACCTTGGTCCTCCTAAAGGCCTTCCAACACAATTGTGTGTCTACCCCTATGCATAGGGGTAGCTGAGAGGGGGCTGTTTATGTGAAGTGTGGATGGAGCTTAGAAGTATGGTGAAGGATGTCCACATGAATGGGCATGAGGTCCCTATAGGTGAAAAGAGCTACAGAATGCCTAGCGTAATGCATGATTGTAGGCCACGCCAGTGCATAACATTATGATACTTCAAGACACTGAAAATGAAAAATTTACAAACTTTTTGAGAGGAAGACAACCACCACCTCTACTCCCTGACCCCTGGCCGAAAAAAAAAAAAAAATAGGCTACATACAAATGATCAGGCATCAGAAAGGCATCAAACACCTCACTAGTGACATTGAAATCAAGAACTGAATGGAGTAGAGCCTTCAAAAGTCTGGTGGAAAAAAAAATCTAAATTATACTTCTATATATGAATTATCAACTATGTAATTGTATAGAATAAAGACATTTTCAGAGACATATCCATTTAAAGTCTCAGAAAGTTATCTCCCATGAATTCCTTCTCAGGAAGCCATTGGATGATATATTCTCCTGAACAAGGAAATAAATACAGATAGAAAGAACAACAAACCCATCCTGAAACAAAGGAGACAACTCCAGCAGGGAATTATTAAAGAATATGAAATTTTCAATGCATATGACTACAATGAGAAGTGATTTTGACAATTGGAGAGATTTCGGAGTTTCATATGGCAATATATTTATAGGAAACTAAGCAATTTAAAAATGCAATATTTGATTCCAGGAAAAACAAACATTTGGGTGGGAAAGGGCAAGTAATCAGAGTATATTTTGGCTTAGCTGTGAATCTTAATATAATAAACCCTGACTACTGATTTAACCAAAGTTGTAATAGGTGGTTAAGGGCAGTTGTGCCTCTTAGAAGTGGAGGTGGGGAGGGGTATTGGGTGGTATGAGAAGTTAATCCTCTTCATTTTCCATGAGAAGTCAGTTGATAATGCTGAAAGTTGAAAATGTAGCTGCATGTAACCATGTGGTTTGGTGATTTGAACTCAAAGAGATATGGAACTTCAGAATAAAAGTTACCTTTGGAGGGTTCTCTAAGTCTTGAATAACTATACCACTTTTTAAAACATGTGGATAACTTTCATAAAAATTACATCAGTCATAGGTAACTGGTTTCATCTGCCTCTCTCTTGACCAGACAAGCTAAGAGTATAATTACTTGTTTGCATGCAGTACCTTAATTTGCTGAGATAAAAGTGAACCAGGCCAGGCGCGGTGGCTCACACCTGTAATCCTAGCACTCTGGGAGGCCGAGGTGGGTGGATCGCTCAAGGTCAGGAGTTTGAGACCAGCCTGAGCAAGAGTGAGACCCCGTCTCTACTAAAAATAGAAAGAAATTATCTGGCCAACTAAAATATATATAGAAAAAATTAGCCGGGCATGGTGGCACATGCTTGTAGTCCCAGCTACTCGGGAGGCTGAGGCGGTAGGATTGCTTAAGCCCAGGAGTTTGAGGTTGCTGTGAGCTAGGCTGATGCCACGGCACTCACTCTAGCCCGGGCAACAAAGCGAGACTCTGTCTCAAAAAAAAAAAAAAAAAAAATCAATAAAAGTGAACCAGACCCCAATCTTGGCATGATAGCCATTGGTTCTCTCTCTCTTTTTTTTTTTTTTTTTTTTTTTGAGACAGAGTCTCGCTCTGTTGCCTGGGCTAGAGTGCCATGGTGTCAAGCTCACAGCAACCTCAAACTCCTGGGCTCAAGCAATCCTACTGCCTCAACCTCCCAAGTAGCTGGGACTACAGGCATGCACCACCATGCCCAGCTAACTTTTTTCTATATATATAATTTTAGCTGTCCAGATCATTTCTTTCTATTTTAGTAGAGATGGGGTCTCGCTCTTGCTCAGGCAGGTCTCGCTCTTGCTCAGGCGGGTCTCGAACTCCTGACCTTGAGCAATCCTCCCGCCTCGGCCTCCCAGAGTGCTGGGATTACAGGTGTGAGCCACTGCGCCTGGCCCATTGGTTCTCTCTTAACTTTGTCTTCACAATTATATTTTGAACCTAAGGCAACAGCATCCAACATTTCCCACAGAACTAAGTATGACATCTATATTTACTAAATATCAAGCTGTTCAGATTATTCTTAATCTTTCCTCTTTTGGAGATAACTTAGGCCTTTCATCTTCATAGACACATATAACCAGATACCTACTGTGAACAGTTTGTAAGATCAGCAATTAAAAAAAACTCCCCACAGAGTCCTAGAGTGTGTTGAAACTTTCAGTTTAGGGTCTTTCCTTACTGAGCTGGATGGGACTTCAGAGGATGATTCTGTCTCCAGAGCACATTGGCACTAAATCATTTCAATTAATTTATGTGTCTTGCCCTTGTAAAAGCCTGAGTCATTTTCAGAATAGGTGGTGGCTCACTAAGGGTGGAGTCAGGATTGCTGGTGAGATTCCACTAGCTCCAAAAATACTTTTCTTCTTTAATCATAAATAAAACCCTGATAAATGGGAATTAATCTTTCATAGAGATAGGGTTTAATACAGATATGAATTTAACTGTTTGCAGATTTATTTTTAAATTGATTTTGACAAGGGTAAAGTTGAAGAATATATTATAATATTGTTCAGGCTGAAACATTTTTTCTTCAATTAATTTCAATTTTATTTTCAGGGTGATCGTGGACTTCCTGGTTTTCCTGGGCTTCATGGGATACCAGGATCGAAGGTCGAAGAAATTTGTTCTTTTTAAATTCAGCCAGGCCACATTTTAATTCAAATTGAAAGTACTTTTTTATTGCAAATATGTTATAAATAAATGCTCATGTATACTTAAAGATAAACATATTAAAGTAAATAATTGGGCTAAGATTAGTATCATAGTTTACGTAAAACAGAAAAAAAATTCCCTTTAAAGTTTCCAGTTATAAATGTGTAATCTTACAGTATTTAAAAGTTGATGAATAGGTTCTACTATTTACAAGTTCTATTAACTGTAAGCCCTAAACTATAAACCCTATTATGGTACTGTCTTTATTTTTTTTCTTATTTTTCTTTACAAAGTCTAGAAAAGAGGACTTTTGTAAATAAATTTTAAATTATTTCTATTTTACTTTGCTGTTGGCATATTAAACTCTGTTGTTTATGATCTGTGTTTTTTTTCTTTATAAGGGAAATACTTATATTTCTCTAAAATTCAATATTTATATTTTGTCATTTAGGGTGAAATGGGCTCCAAAGGAGATAAAGGATCACCTGGATTTTATGGCAAAAAGGGAAGTATAGATCATACAACAAAGAATTCATAATGAACTGTTAATATAAAGAAAATAAAAAACTTAAATTGTAATTCCAGCCCAACATTACAGCAATTAGCTTTCTTCACCCTTTCAGAGGATTAATTTAGAACAATGGGGAAAAAAAAAGAAAAATAACTGGTGACTCTATGGGTGGTATTCGATAAGACTACATTTTATTATTGATCATTTTGAACTTTTAAAAGATTTATAGTGAAAGATTCCTTGGGAAGCAATAGCTGTTTAAAACCATGGCTACTGAGAATCCATGTATGGGCCTTCCTATTTTATCATCCTGAAGGAAGATTATATTCTCTATATATTTAAAATACTCATTGCTTTTTAATTTTGTCAACATATTGTTTCTGTGCCTGGATGCTTGTCATAATAATGCTTCCTTTGTCAACATGTTTAGTGTCCACTGGGCTGGTAAAATAACACTTTGCAGAGCCAACATGAGTTGTGGCTTCATGAATTCTTTCACTACATAATGAGGTTAACATATTAGCTTTTCTATTTAAGTTGGAACTTGAAAACATTATTGCGAAGATTGTTTTTTAAATGTTCATTTTTAATACAGGGTGCAAAAGGTGAAAAGGGGAATGCCGGCTTCCCTGGCCTCCCTGGACGCGCTGTGAGTTTGATAGAATAAACATTCTTGAGTATTTTACTTTAAACAAAAAGCATCTTATAGTATCTTTCTTTAAAAAGAAAAATTAATGCCAAATGTATTAAAACACAGGCATTTATTTTTTTCAGGGAGAACCAGGAAGACATGGAAAGGATGGATTAATGGGTAGTCCTGGTTTCAAGGTATTTACAAAACAATCACAAAACAAAGTTTTTTTTTTGTACAGAAATGGACGTTAGAAAAAATGTACAAGTATTAGAATTTTTTACAAATGGCATTGGGATAAAATTAATTAGCTAAAATTTTTAGTGTAATTTTAAAATAACACTAAATTTATTTGTATTTGGTGTGAACTCTTGTCTGTTAGAAGTGAAATCACAGGATGTTACAAAGTTGAACTTCTTTCATAAGCCCTTCATATTGGTTTGTTTGGTGGGTTAGAGACAGAGCTTCTTAGCTCTGTCTCCCAAGGGATTAAAGTTTCAGGTGGAAAAAAACTATCCCCTTAACACTGACAACTTCTTTATCAGTTGTGTGGAATGAGTATGAGAGAATTAAAGTTAGAGGGAACTGTAAAGTGCCAATCATTCACCATCCCTGAAAAAACTCAAAGGCACATGCCTTTATGATGGTGGGTTGGCACCATCATATTCTTACAGTTCGGACTTAGCTGATTTGAATACCTAAGGAGAAGATTTGTGTAATCCACCAGAGCTGAAGAGGCCACTTGGTTAAGCACTGGATTTAGGGATATGTCTCCTAATAGTCAATACTCTGAAGACCAAACTTGATCAAAAATCCAGTCCAAATTTTCTTGGTCCTTAGTTGTTTTCCCTTCCTTTGGAAAAATTGTCCATTTCTTTGCTTCATGTACTATGAAAGTTCTCCAAATATCCATGATTCTTCAAAAGACAATGCTTCCTAAGACAGTAGTAAGCTGAATATAAAAAAGAGTTTACAGCTTTATTGATATATAATTGATATACCATAAAATTCACCCATTTAATATATACAATTCAGCAATTTTTGGTATATTTACAGTGTTATGAAACCATCACTACAGTCAATTTTTTGAACATTTTCATCACCCAAAAAGAAAACCCCATAGTCATTTAGTGGCTACTCCCCATTTCCCTCCAAGCCACTGCCCCTCACCTTCAACCCTAGAAAACCATTACTTTCTGTCTGTATGGATTTGCCTCTTTGGGACATTTCATATAAATGGAACCATACTACATGTGTTCTTTGTTGCTGACTTCTTTCACTTGCCATAATGGGTTCGAGGTTCATCCATGCTCTGGCCTGTATCAGTACTTCATTCCTTGGTAATGCTGATAATATTTTATTGTATGGATATATCACTATGAGGTCAGTTAACTCTTGATATTTGCTTTTCTGATAGTCTCATGACACCCTTCATATTTAACCTTGGTTATGTCTTCTAATTTTTAACTAGTATGGATCTCCTAAAAGTAATTATGTTTATTCTGCTTTGTTTATAAATTTTTTACTGAAATCTTTTGTAAATTTTAAAAAGGGTATGTACTTTTTTGTTTATATAGACTTTATTTTTTTTAAATAGTTGTAGGTTCACAGCAAAATTGACATGAAATTTTTCTACAAGAGATCACAGATTCTGTATTATTAAATATTGTATCAATATTAAAGTTCTGAAACCTTCTGATTGCTTTCTTACTGCAATCACGATAAACATTTTGGTAAAAATATGAGATAGGTGATGTTTTGTGCTTTCTTTTACATTCCATTAGGAGGCATGTAATAACTGTCCTATTATTGCTGTTGCTAAATTTCGACACTTGGTTAAGATAGCGGCAACTGCTATGTATGTCTAGGCATATGTTATATATTTAATGTTTTCATAGTATATAGATTTATTTAGGTTCTCTTTAAATGTCTCTCAAAAAAGTTTAATAATTTCCTTCATAAATGTGTAGCACATCTTGTGTTAGTTTTTCCCAAGTATTAATATTGTTGATCCTATTATAAATGCTATTTTTATAGCTATATGGGTATAATTTACATATAATAAAATTTATACATTATAAGCACAATTTGATGAATTTTGATAAAGGTATACCTTTGTGCAACTACCACCAAATTCAAGCTTTAGAATTTTTTTAATACCAGAGATTTCTATTGTTCTCCTTGGCAGTTAATTCCCATCCTCATTCCTGGCAGGAGGCATCTATTCCTTTGTAATCTCAGCACTTTCTGAGGCCAAGGCAAGAGGGTTACTTGAAACCAGGAGTTTGAGACTAGCCTGGGCAAAAAATTGAGAGCCAATCTCTACAAAAAAAAAAAGAAAAGAAAAAAGAAAAAAAAAGAAAGAAAAAATTAGCCAGGCACAGACCTGTAGTCTGAGCTACTCAGGAGGCTGAGATAGGAGGATAGCTTGAGCCCAGTAGTGCTTTCTGTCACTATAGTTTTACCACTCTAAAAATTTCAATTAAATGAAATATATAGTATTTAGTGATATGGATATTAATTCATCAGTTGATGAACATTTGGCTTGTTTGCTATATTTGATATTTATGAATAATGTTGCTATGAATATTCTTATACACATCTTGGTATAGACCTGTTTTCATTTCTCTTTGGTTGATACCTAGTAGAATTGCAAGGTTGTATGGTGAGTGTATATTTAAATTTTTAAGAAACTGTCAAACTCTTCTTCCAAAGTGGTTGCATGATTCTCTATTTCTATTAGCAAAGTCAGAGAATTCCAGTTTTGCAGCATCCGGTCAATAATTGGTATCACCACCCTTTATATATTTTAGCTGTTTTAGTTGGTACCACAATAATGGTATTTCATTGTGGTTTTAATTTGCATTCCCTGATGACTGACCATGTTGACATCTTTTTTATGGGCTTGTTGACCATTTGTGTATCTTCTTTTGTGAAGTATCTATTCAAAACATTTGTCCATTAAAAAATAAATTAGGTTTTTTTCCTCTTCTTAATGAATTTAATAATTTGTTATATATTCTTGATATAAGTCCTTTATCAGATACATGTTTACAAATATTTTCTCCCAATCTTTGGATTGTTCTTTCATTTTCTTAATGGTATCTTTTAATAAGCAAAAATTTTTAAGCTGGATCAAGTCCAATTTCTTAAATTTTTATTATAGTTCTTGCCTTTTCTGTACTACTTAAGAATATTTACCTAACCTAAGCTCACAAAAGTTTTCTTTATTTTATCACAGTAAAGTTTTGTAGTTTTCAATATATAGATCTTCTATGTCTTTTGTTAAATTTATACCTAAGTATTTCATTGTGTTTTTCTATACTGTTGTGAGTAGATTTTTAAAAAAATTATTTTCAGTTTGTTTGTTGCTAGTATATGGAAATATTATTAGTTTTGGTTTATTGGTCATATATTCTGCAGTTTTGCTAAACTCACGTATTTGTTCCTGCAACTTTCTTTGTATATTCCTTAGGTTTTTCTGCATAGATTATCATATTGTCTGCAAATAAAGACAATTTTCTTCTTCTATACTAATTTATATAAATTTTATTTATTTTAATAGTTTTATTGTAGTGACCAGGCTTTCGATACAGTATTGAATAGAAATGCTAAGAGCATCCATTCTTGCCTTGTTTCTGACCTTAGGTAGAAAGCCTTCAGTCCTTCAACATTGAGTTTTATATAGAAGCCCTTCATCAGGTTGAGGAAATTCCTTTTTATTTTTATTTTCTTGAGAATTATTTTTAAAATCATAATTAAGTGTTGAATTTTGTAAAGAAAAAAAAAAGCTTTTTCTGCATTTACTGGGTTGATTATATGTTTTTCCTCTCATATTTTCTCAATGTTATGTATCATTAATTGATTTTCATATGTTATACTAACTTTGCTTTATGAGGATAAACCCCAGTTGGTCATCTTATAGTATTCTTTTTATATATTGCTGAATTCAATTGCAAATATTTTATTAAATACATTTGCCATACCTTTACCTATCCCTATGTTCATGAGGAAAATTTGTTTGTAGTTTTCTTGTGATATTTTTATCTGGCTTTGGTATCAGGGTAATACTGGCTTCTATTTTCTGAAAGAATTTGTGTAAGATTGGTGTCATTTCTTCTTTGTAGTATTGATAGGATTCACCAGTGATGCCATTTGGGCCTGCGCTTTGTAGGTGTGTTGTATGTGTAAGGAAGATTTTAATTACTAATTAAATTTCTTTACTAAATACACAGCTATTTAGATTTTCTCAGTCTTCTTGAATAAGTTTTGGTAATTTGTGCCTGTCAAGGAATTTGTCCATTTTCTTTAATTTTCAAATTTATTCATATATTTTGTTTAAAATAATTGCCTTATTCTTGTCATTTTAATGACTATAGGATTTATAGTGATAGCCTATGTTTCATTTCTGACATTATATGTTTTGCAATAAATGGTTTCTTATTGATACTTACAACTGATGTCCAGCACCACAGGGTTTTTCCTCATCTTCCCCTCTGTCATTTGGGCCTGGTGCTTTTTTGGCTCTTGGATAACTTTCTCTTATCTCTTACATGGGACTTTGTCTGTTTAAGCATTCGCTCATAGGGTAAATAACAGTAAACTTCACGCTCCCAAGAAATTAGCATTTCATCTGGACTTTTCAAATGATTCGTATAAAAGTGTACGATGATTTTTAAAAAGTTTTCTGTTTTAATGATTATTCTTCCTTTGTCATTTCTTACTTTGAATACTTATGCTTGCATTCTACTTCATTTTTGCTTGAATATATAGGCTTCTGGTTTCTCTGCTATGTTAGTTTTTTTCAAAGATCCAACATTGTAATCTAATTATTGACTTCATTAATTTTTCTGTTTTCACTTTATTCTATTTCTTTTCTTTGTTCTCTTTTCCTACATTTTTTCTAGCTTTTACAGTTGAGAATTGAATTCACTCATTTTCATTTTTAATGTGGTTTTTGCTCTAAGTATTTAAATTATAAATATTTTTCTAATTATTGCTTCAATTGTATCCTCTTGATTCTAAGGTGCAATGTTTTCATTAACATTATTTTTTTTAGATATTTTGCAATTTTGGTTTTTAATTCTCTTTTTCCTATAAGAGTTGTTTAAAAAGTTGAGTTTGTTTTTTTTTTAGGTTGAAAAGCCTTTTATTTTGATTCTGTTGCCAATTTCTGGTATTATTGCACTATATCAGAGAATGTTATTTGTATAATTTCTTCTTTACAAGTTTTATTGAATTTTTTTTCTTTCTTTCTTTCTTTTTTTTTTTTGGCTATGCACAAATCAGGTTTATTTCTCTCTCACACTACATGTCTAGTGCAGGTCAACAGTGGGATGTTGCTCGTTGTAGTGACTCTGCAGCCTGGGCTGATGGAGCAGTCACCATCTTGAATATCGCTGGTCACCGTGCCAGAGGGACCAGAATTCTGAAGAGTATCTCACTGGATATTAAATGGTATAGCCCAGAAGTTACATAGGACAGACTTGCTCACAATTCTTTGGCCAAAACAAGTCACCCAACCACAAAGGAACTGGGGGCTCAGTCCTCTGGGTACCAGGAGGAGAGGGGAACTGAACGTCTGTAATGAACATGAGTGATGACTCAAGTGGTTAAACAACTTTCACAAGTTGTTTGCAGGGTCTCACACCTACCCAGTTGTGCAGTCAAGACTGAAGTCAGCCGCAGACCCCAGAGCTCAGGCTTCTAACCCCTGAGCCATTCTGCCTTCCAGTGAGATTCTCAGAAAACCAATGAAGCAGGGAAACTATTCTCACTGGATATTTCTGGGTTTCCCTAAGAGGTATTGAGAGTGAGAAAGAATCCTAAACTCCTAGCCCTTTGGTAGTAGATGAGTGTATCAAGCTAGAAAAAAGGGTCATTCTTCGAAGACCTGCATTCTGTTAAATGACCGTAGAAGAAGAATTTTCATCTATGTTCGTGTTAATAGGCCCAGTTACTGCCAGGCTTCTGTCTCCTAAACTGAACACAAAAATTTAGAGTAGTTTGAGTGTTACTGATTGATAGCCAAGGAGAGCTAGTCCTAGAAAAATGGACATTTTCAAAGTCATCTATGCTTTTGATTTAGTGTATTATTTGAAACCAGAAAAATCAGTTACATTGATGGTTTCTAAGAAAATGGTCAGAAAGTCATTGAGAATTGGAGGGAAACCAATAATTCAATTCATTTAGATCCTGGAGTAGACATTAAATGGTAATAATTCCTAGTCTCTGTTGCTACAGGTTAGATTTTAAGGACTAGCTCCATGATTCCTTTCTCCTCTGCTCAGTTTAGTTGCTTCATCACACAACTGAATCTTAAAACAACTTATTTACTGAAGAGGAAGTCCTATCTTCTTATGTTGACTTGCGGTATACCAAGAGGTACATCGCTTATCAGAGGTTACAACTAGATCAAAAGAACAATCCCCTAAACTGACCAGAAAGGGGACCACACTTACTATACTTCAGCAATAGTTTACAACATCACAGGCTTGGAGGAATAAATTATTGGCCCCCAACTCCTAACTCCTCAATAGTATGAATATACACCTGAATCTTTACCCTGGCTTCATGGTAGGCAGAGAGTCTACCCCTTGACTTTGGGTCTTGGCCATATGACTTGCCTGGCTACTGGGATGTTATTAAATGTGATGTGAGCAAAGGCTTGCAATGTAACTGCATGGCTGTCCTTACTCTCTTTTTTTGCCCTCTGGCCTACTTTTTGTTGTGCAGACTTTTTTTAATTTCAAAATATTAAGGGGGTACAAATGTTTTTGTTACATGGATAGCTTTTATAATGCTCAATTCAGAGCTATTAGTGTGTCCCCATAGTGTTCATTGTACCTGTTAGGTAGGTTTTTAGTCCTCTCCTCCTTCCCTCTCCCACTTTTTTGATTTCCAATGACCTTTACTTCTCGCTGTGCTCATGTGTGCCCATCAATTATTTCGAATTATTAGAGAGTACATGTGGTGTTTGTTTTTCCACTCCTGAGATACTTCACGTAGGATTATGGTCCCCAGTTCCATCCAAATTGCTGTAAAAGATGTTATTTCATTCTTTCTTATGGCTGAGTAGTACTCCACCATGTACATGTACACCACATTTGTTAATCCATTCATGAATTGATAGGCACTTAGGTTTATTACACATCTTTGCAATTGTGGATTGTGCTGCAACAAACATTTGAGTACAGGTGTCTTTTTGATAAAATGACTTATTTTCCTTTGGGTAGTTACTCAGTATCTGGGATTGCTGGATCAAATGGTAAATCTATATTTATTTCTTTGAGGAAACTCCATAGAGGTTGTACTAATTTGCAGTCCCACCAACAGTGTATGAGCATTCCTTTCTCTCTGCAGCCATGCGAGCATCTCTTGTTTTTTGACTTTTCAATAATGACCATTCTAACAAGGGTAAGGTGATATTTCACTGTGGTTTTACTTTGCATTTCCGTGATGATTGAGTGATGCTGAGCATTTTTTCATGTGTTTGTTGGCTGTTTACCTTATTCTGAAAACTTCTGTTCATATCTTTTGCCCTCTTTTTAATGGGATTGTTTGGATTTTTCCTTGCTGATTTGTTTGAGTTTCTTGTAGATTCTGGATATTAGCCCTTTATTTGATATATAGTTTGCAAATTCTGTAGGTTGTCTATTCATTCACTCTGTTGATTATTTCTTTTGCTGTGTGGAGGCTTTTTAATTTAATAAAGTCCCATTTATTTATTTATGTTGTTGCTGTAATTGCCTTTGGGGGTCGTAGTCATAAATTCTTTGCCTAGGCCAATGTCTAGAAGAGTTTTGCCCACAGTTTTTTTCTGGAATTTTTATGGTTTCATGCTTTACATTTAAGTCTCTTATTCATCTTGAATTAATTTTGTATATGGTGAGAGATAGGGGTCCTGTTTCATTCTTCTGCATGTGGCTATCCAGTTTTCCCAGCAAAAATTATTGAATAGGGCTTCCTTTCCCCAGTGTATGTTGTTGTCTGCTTTGTCAAAGATCAGTTGGTTGTAGGTAGATGGTTTTATATCTGGGTTCTCTGTTCTGTTCCACTGATCTATTTCTCTACTTTTATACCAGTACCATGCTATTTTGGTTACTATAGCCTTGTAGTTTAACATGAAGTCTGGTAATGTAATGCCTCCAGATTTGTTCTTTTTGCTTAAGATTTCTTTGGCTATTCAGGATCTTTTTTGGTTCCAAATGAATCATGGAATTATTTTTTCTAGGTCTATGAAATATGACATTGGTATTTTGATGGGAATTACATTGAATCTGTAAATCACTTTTGGCAGTATGGACATTTTAACAATGTTGATTCTACCAAACCATGAGGATGAGATGTTTTTCCATTTGTTTTTGTCATTTGTGATTTTTTTGCCCTCATTGTGTCGTAGTTCTCCTTGCAGAGATATTTTACCTCATTGGTTAAGTATATTCCTAAGTATTTTATTTTCTTTGTAGCTGTTGTGAATGATATTGAATCTTTGATTTGACTCTCAGCTTAACTGTTATTGGTGTATAGAAATGCTACTGATTTATGTACATTGATTTTATAACTTGAGATATTGCTGAATTTATTTATCAATTCCAGGAGTCTCTTGGTGGAGTGTTTGGGGTTTTCTAAATATAAAATAATTTCATCAGCAAATAGGGATAGTTTAACTCCTCTTTCCTGGTGTGGATACTCATTATTTCTTTTTCTTGCTGGATTGCTCTGGCTAAGACTTCCAGTACTATGTTGAATAGAATTGATAACAGTGGTCACCCTTGTCTTGTTCCAGTTTTTCGGAAGAATGCTTTCAACTTTTACCCATTCAGTATGATGTTGGCTGTGGCCTTGTCATATATGGCTTTCATAATTTGAGATTTGTTCCTTCTATGCCTAGTTTTTGAGGGTTTTTATCATGACTGTGGTAGATTTTGTCAAACGCTTTTTCTGCATCCATTGAGGTAATCATATGTCCTTTGTTTTTGCTTCTGTTTATGTGGTAACATTTATTGGTTTATGTATGTTGAACTATCCTTTTGTACCTGGGATAAAGCCCACTTGGTTTTGGTAAGTTTTTTTTGTTTTGTGTGTGTGTGTGTGTGCTGTTGAATTTGGTTTGCTAGAATTTTGTTGAGGAGTTTTGCATCTATAGTCATAAGGGATATGTGGTCTGTAGTTTTCTTTTTTTGTTGTATCCTTTCCTCATTTGGTATCAAAGTGATACTGGCTTCATAGAATGAGTTAGGGAGGATTCCTTCCCTTTTGATGTTATGGAGTAATTTCTGTAGGATTAGTACCAGTTCTTTTTTGTAGGTCTGGTAGAATTTGGCTGTGAATCCATCTGGTCTGGAGCTTTTTGGGGGGGGGGGGCTGGGAGGATTTTATTTTTATTACTGCTTCAATCTTGCTGTGCATTATTGGTCTGTTCAGGATTTCTGTTTATTCCTGATTTAATCTTGGGAGGTTGTGTGTTTCCAGAAATTTTTCCATTTCCTCTACATTTTCTAGTTTATGTGCATAAAGATTTTCAGAGTATTCATGGATGATATTTGGTATTTTTGTGGTATCAGTTGTAATGTCTCCTTTGAGCCTAGTTGGGTCCTTTCTCTTCTATTTCTAGTTAATCTAGCAAGAGGTCTGTTGATTTTGTTTATCTTTTTAAAGAACCAATTTTTTGTTTCATTGACCCTTTTTATTTTTTTCTGTTTCATTTAGTTCTGCTCTGAGCTTTGTTATTTCTTTTCTTCTGCTGACTATGGGTTTGGTTTCTCTTCCTTTTCTAGTTCCTTGAGATGTGATATTAAGTTGTTAATTTGTGATCTTTCTGTCTTCTTAATGTAGACATTTTAGGCTACAAATTTTCCTCTTAGGACTACTTTTGCTGAATCCCATAGATTTTGATAGCTTGTGCCCCTTTGTCTTTCAGTTGTAGAAATCTTTTGATTTCCATCTTAATTTCATCATTGTTGCAAAGATCATTTAACATCAGATTGTTTAATTTCCATGACTTTGAGTAGATTTGAGTGTTTCTCTTGGAGTTAATTTCTAGTTTTATTCCACTGAGGTCTGATAAGATATGTGGTATGATTTCAGTTTTTTTGAATTTGTTGAGATATGTTTTGTGGCCTAACCTATGGAGAATGTCCCATATGCTGATGAGAAGAATGTATATTCAGTAGTTTTTCAGTACAGTGTTCTATAAATATATGTTAGGTCCATTTGTTCTAGAGTCCAGTGTTTCTTTACTGATTTTCTGCTTTGATGATCTGTCCAGCCCTGTCAGTGGAGTGTTTAAGTCCCCAGAAATTATTATGCTACTCTTTATCTTTTTGCTTGTATCTAGTAGGTTTTGCTTTATGAATCTGGGGACTCCTATGTTAGGTGCATATATATTTAGGATTGTTATGTCTTCTTGTTCAATTGTTCCCTTTACCATTATATAATGACTTTCCTTGTTTTTCTTTACCACTGTTGATTTAAAGTCTATTTTCTCTGATCTGAGAATGGCTACACCTATTCTCTTTTGATTTCTCTTTGCATAGAATGCTTTTTTCCCCATCCCTTCACCTTGAGTCTGTGTGAGTCCTTGTGGTTTAGATGTGTTTCCTGGAGACAGCATTTACTTGTGTTTTTTAATCCATACACCTGGCCTGTGTCTTTTAAGTGAGGCATTCAGACCATTTACGTTGAGTGTTAGTATTGATATGTGGGATGGTTTTATTTTCATCTTGTTAGAAAGTACTTTATTGCCTTGTTTTCCCTTTTGTGCTATTGTTTTATGGAAGCTATGGTTAACTTTTGAGTGATTTTACATGGTGTATATCTATTGTGGTGATCCATGTATAATACAGTTCTGAGTATCTGTATGATGCAGTTCTGAGTATCTCCTGTAGAGCAGATCTGGTCATGACAAATTCCTTTAGCATTTGTTTGTCTGGAAAAGTCTTTATTTCTCTGTCATTTATGAAACTTCATTTTGCTGAATATAAGATTCTTGGATGGCAATTGGTCTGTTTAAGGAGACTGAACATGGGGCCCAATTCCCTTCTGGCTTGTAAGGTCTCTGCTGAGAAGTTTGTTGTTAGCCTGATGGGTTTTCTTTTGTAGGTTAGTAGTTGTTTTTGTCTTACTGCTTATAGAATTGTCTCCTTTACTTTGACTTTGTCCATGTTGACAACTGTGTATGTTGGAGATGTCCTATTTGCTATGAATCTTCCCAGTGTTCAATGACCATTTTGTATCTGGAAGTCTGAATCTGGCGATAGCAGGGAAATTTTTCTCAGTAATTGCCTTGAATAGATTTTCCATGCTTTTTGATTTTTCTTCTTTTCCCTCGGGGATACCTATAATTCATATACTAGTTTGTTCCACATAGTCCCATATTTCTCTGAGTGATTGTTCAATCTTCTTTATTCTCTTTTCTGCCTCTTTGAATGACTGGGTTAGCTGGGGAGCCTTGTCTTCAAGCTCTGAGATTCTTTCCTCTCTTTGGTTTAGCCTGTTGTTGAAGCTTTCTGTGTTATTTTGAATTTCCCTAAATGATTCTTCTGTTTTTGTTTTTTTAAGTTCTATTATATCCTTTCTTATGTTGTCTGGGGTCTTTAGTGACTTTTTCATTTTTTTCATTGATTTATCTGAAAATTTTTTTGGCTTCTTTTTGTTGGTTTTCAACTTTCTCTTCAGTTTTGTTTATTTATTTTCCATCCATAGTCTGAATTCCATTTCTGACATTTTGACAATTTTCTTTTAGTTGGTGTCTACTACTGTACCTCCATTGTGATCCCTTGGGGTGTATAACTGTTTTGTTTTTTCTTGTTGCCAGAGGTCTTTTACTGGTTTCTTTCCATATGAATCCTCTTCTCTCAGCTCAAGGCTTATAGATTTGCAGGGCTCTTGTTCTCCTTTGCTGGGAACTCTCTTACTTAGTGAGTAGAATGGGAGGTCTGTAGGTGGTGCTTTTGTATCCTCCTCTGGAATGTTGACCCAGTAGGAGAGGATCAGGTGTTTTTAGAGCCTGTAATGAAGCTGTTCTATTTTGTCACATTTCCCTGTGATTGTCACAGTTCAAGCCGGTGCTGGATGATCTTTGTGCAGGGTGGTGTGGTGTTCCCTAGTTCATTGCTGGAAGTTCAAGTTGGGAGCTGGGTGAGTTCTTCTCCATGGAGGCTGGTGTTGTAGAAGATTGCTCTTCTGGGCAGTCTCCCTGCAGTGGTGACAGTGGCAGCTGTGTGAGGCTATTTAGGCATTGGTTGTGGGTGTCCAGGCTTGTGGTCATTTACTTGAACCAGGTCCAGGTACAATGGCAGCTTGAGGCTGGAGGGTCCCTAACAGAGCATTGGACCTCAGGGTGATTCTGCAGGCCTTGTGGTGATTGTGGAGCCTTGGGCTGGAGTCTTGGGGTCCAGGCACAGCACTTGAATCTCAGGGACAGAGTTGTGGGCCCAATGGGAACACTGGAGCCACAGGGGCAGAGCCATGGGGGCAGAGCCTCGGGTCCCTGGAGCCTCAGAAGAGTGGAACCATGGTCACAGTTGCTGTGGTGAAGCCTGGGAGATGGAGCTGTGGGCCTGGGCACAGTAGGAGCCCCAGAGCTGGAGCTCTGGACTCAAGATGGCAAGGGCTACATAGGTGGAACCATGGAGCCAGACCACAGCCTGGGAACCACAGAGATGGAGCTGTGCCTGTTGGGGGTTGGTTCTGGCAGTGCGGGGAGTGCAGAGGTGGAGCTGTGTGGTATTGAATTTTCTTCTTTGACTTATTATATGTTTGATTTTCAGGAATGTTTCCTGTGCATATGAGAAGGTAAATCTATATTTTCAGAGTGTAAAACTCAGTATACATTCATAAGATCTACTTCATTGAATATCTTATTTAGATATTCTCTATACTTAATTTGTTGTTTGGCCTGTCTTGAACAGAGCATGGCATATTATCATCCTATTATTAGTGCATTTTTGTCTACTTCTGATTATATCTTCTGTCTCATGAATGTGGTTTCTGTGTTATTTGTTGCATAGATTTTCATAACAATTACATCTTCATTTTGAATTGTGGCTTTAGCATTATAAAATGTCATTTTTCCTCTCCTTTAATAATTTTTAATTTGAATTCTACCTTGTCTTTTATCAGGATCATATCTTTCCTTTCTGATTATTTTTATTTGCTTTAATACCTTTGCCCGTCCTTCTATTGTTTAGCTTTAGCTTTTTGAAACACTTTGTTTTAGTTCTGTCTCTTGTCTTTGCTTTTTAAAGCAATTGGAATTTTTTCTTTTAATATATTGTCTATTTTTACTCACTGAATGATAGGTTTGGTCTTATCATTGTCATAATACTTATGTTATAATTTTGTTAATACTTACTATGTGTATTATGCTATATTTAGTATGTTTCTTACTCAATGTGGTTCATTTCTTTTGCTTTTAATTTCTTTGGGATTTAGGAAGATTCATATTTTTGTTTTAGTGATCTTTGTACTAATACCTTTACTAATCTTTATAAATATACATTTCAGAATTCCTGTAGTCTCCTTTTGTTACTTAAGCATCAACTCTTAGTTGTGTTAATTTATACCCTATTATCTGAATTTATTCTATTTTCCCATTTTCCTTATCCTTTTCTTATTTGTTTAATCATATTACTTCTAATTTGTCAAATCATATGATATTTAAAAACTATTTTTCTACTTTTTCCCCAGCTTTGTTTAAGATCTGCAATTAAATATACTCAATGTTTGTCACCAACTCCTTTACCAATATTCCATAGTCATCATTTGGGATAATGAAGATTCTCCGGTAGTTTATTTCTTATGAAGGGGCTGTGAATGTAGTACTTACTGAATTCTTATTTTGTAATGTGTTTTTCTATACTCTTCTTACTTGAAAGACAGCTTGGCTAACTATAAAACCTTTGTCTCATTGTTTTTCAGTGTTTATCTTGAATTTCTTTGATATATTGCTCCTCTGCTATCATATATGTTTTTGATGTCAACTTAATTCTTTCCTTTGTAAATGACTATTTTTGTATGGAAGACAAAGGCTAAAAACATGTACACTTAAAGTCTAATAGCATATGTATGTCTCAAAATTAAGAATTCCAGTTATCCCAAAAAACTTTTGAAAGGTCGATTCATGTATTCTTTTAATTCTGGA
Source organism: Eulemur rufifrons (assembly GCF_041146395.1). Classification (NCBI taxonomy): domain Eukaryota; kingdom Metazoa; phylum Chordata; class Mammalia; order Primates; family Lemuridae; genus Eulemur; species Eulemur rufifrons. Next base: position 23,247,517 of record NC_090997.1, on the reverse strand, counting down.
GTGTTCTTTTAGCTTATAGTTTTAAATAGAAATTCTGTTACATTGTTTTGACTTATAGCTCAAAGATTCCAATTACAGATGTGTTGAAATTTCTTTGTCTTCTACCTCTGTCATTTTCTGATCCTTTTAATGCATTTTAAAATTTCATTTTTATTGGCTATATTTAGTTTGCTCTTCAGTACCTTTTGAAATTTTAAGTTAAATATATTCTCACTTGGTTTCTAGTGATTTAACCATCATAATCATCATACCTGAGGTGACTTTGTCTTTTTTATTTCTTTCTAAGTTAATTTAATTCTTATTTCATATTGTCCTTTTCTCATTTTGATTCTGAGTTTTTGATTTCTGGGTTTTTAAAAACAAATTATAATACTGTATAATGTTTGTTAATACAGGTTACAGTATTGTGTTGCAGTTTTCTTCTGCTTCATGTTTATTTTTGTGTGAGGAAAATCTACAGAAATTTTTTGATTCTCATTTTTTGTTTTTTTCGTTTGTCGTCTTGTTTGGATATTGTCTGCCAATTCTTTTCCTGTTTGAAATATCTTATATATATGTAGACCTGCAATAATTGGCAGGGGTGTAAAATTTGGGTGGCTTACTGGGCTTCTTAGTTGGAGAGCCTCTCCACTTTTATGTGTAGTGAAGTTAGCAGTTTCTTTAATCAATGAGATGTGGTATGTTTTCTGCCGGGATTTTTTTTTTTTTTTTTTTTTTCTGCTGGGGAGGCAGAGGAGTAAGAAACATAATGTGTCCATTTTAGGTTCCTGTGGCACATCCAAAGGAAGATGTCCAGGAAGCAGTTAGATCCAGATAAGGAGCTCCATCTTATTTGCAGGGAGGAGAAGTGGGATACAGAAAAGAGTTAGAAGGGATTATTTTGGGTTGGATGAGGGATACCTGTTTGCTGTAATAAAAAGAGCGATGGATGGGTGCAAATACAGGTAAGTGTGTTGGTTTGGTGGTAGGATTTTTTTCTTCTATTTTTTTTCTAAGAATGTGGGAGTTGTCACCTATCGAAGGGGGAGTAAAAACAGTTTATGTTGATTGGAGAACTTTTTGTATATGTGAAAAATGCAGCAGAGAAGAGATAAAGGAAATATAGAAGCAGCACCAAAGTCCAGTTGAAGCTGGAAGTTACAATCTGTGTGATTACAATAGTATTTTTTCCCCATAGCCATATACTTAGAACCCAAGCATAGGTCTGAGGTAGCTTTCAGGTTGGTTTACTCAACACTGGAATTTGTATGGACCTCTGCAGTGGATGTACAGTGAGGTAAAGTGGTAAGAATTTTCATTAGGGAGTGGTTGAAATAATGAAGTGTGGTATTTAAGCTGGATATGAAGAGATGTGACGATAGGAGAGGATGGATTTTGACTAACGACGTAAATCATTGGATACTTACCACATGCTTGGCTCTTTTTTGCAGCACTTTACATACATTTTTCCATTAATCTCATAAATCATGAGTTATAAAGTGGGAAAAAAGTTACCCTTTTACAGATGAGGAAACTAAGAAATAGATTAAATAACTTGTTCAACATGAGATAGCCATAATTAAATAATCAATGACAATTCTTTTCACCAAGTTGTTGAAAAGCCTTGTTAAACCCAAATAATGGTGAAACTGTTGACCCTACTGTTTTTAATGATATTTTAACTAGGTTAAAGTAAGGATTGACCATATTTTAAAAAATATTCATTTTGCCAAAATTATAATGACAAACCATAGCAGTTTAAATATAAAAATAACATATGGCATGAAAATAATACAGCCTAAAACACGTCATGAATAAAGGATTGTTCAAACCCCAAATCTTTGGTGGTAGTGAGTCTCCCCTTCTGTGCCTAAAGTCATGTAAGGCACTTTCACAAAGGCACTTATTTTCCTAAAAAACAGAACACACAAAACAAACTATGATGTTGGATTTTTTTTTTTTTTTTTTTTTTGAGACAGTGTCTCTCTCTGTTGCTCAGGCTAGAGTTCAGTGGCACAATCATAGCTCACTGCAGCCTTGAGCGAGCTCCTGGGCTCAAGCAATCCTGCTACCTTGGCCTCCCAAAATGCTGGAATTGTAGGTGTGAGCCACTGCACCTGCCTGAAGTTAGGAGTATTAATAGCATTTTATGCATAGCATCAGGTTCAGAGAAATTAAAGGATTTACACGAATGTGTACAGTTAGCTCCGGGGCAGAGCAAGACTTCCAGGCCTCGTTTGTGTGCTCCCTTCTGTGCGTGATGCCTTGCAGAGGTCTTGTCTGTTTATTTTGTCAGCCAAGGGAAGATTCCCCAGCCTTACATCTTTAATACATCCTCTGACATGCTAGAGATTTGTTTACATACTGAGAATAAACTATGCAGTAAGATTGAAGTCAAAATAAAGTGTTTCCTTAATAACAAATAAGGGTCTTCTTTAAAATTAAATTATCTTTTCATGATCAGTAAACCATACCTTCCACCTGATTTTATAGATTGCTATCATTGCAAAGTAAATTACTTTCCATCCTTTTATTTTTTTGTGGATAAATGCCAAAGACCACAGCATGAAAGGAAATACGCATGCAATGCAAGTTTCATATGTCTGTTTTTGGTTAAATTTTCTTTTTTTGAATAACTGGTTTGTTGTGGAATAAATCATCTTTGACATTAGCTTAGAAATTGGATTGAGGAATAATGTTGGGTATGACTTTTTTTTCAATTATTTTACATCAAGAAGGAAGCTAATGCATAGCAAAATGCTAAATCTGAGTTGTATGCTTTTTCCAAAAGCCAAACAAACTGACCTGTACCAGGTTCTCCAGTGATCGGGTCAAGCTGTAGTCACAATATTGAATTTTACAGGCTAGTTGTATATTGCATTTGATTATTTTAGGGAAAATGGCCAAACAGAAATTATCTTTTCATCTCCTGATAAAACATTATTAAAAGAAAGAAGAGCATATACCTAGGTAAATATTATGGGCCATCCTCTTGTAATGACTAACCTGCATAATCTTCAAGTACGCAATGATAGAGCCTTATTCACAAATGTTTTTACTATTTCTTTTATCCCCTTGAAACTGAGCATTTAAGAATAGTCCATTCCTCTTTCCTTGATATGTTCCAATGGTTGTAAAGAAGTGCACATACAGTCTTATATTATGTTTGGCACTATCGTAAATTTTGTAAGTGATAAAAGAATTCATGCAAATTATGTTTCCTGCCTGTAAAGAATGTGCAAGTCAGGAAAACAACACTTATATAAACAAGTGACCTGCTGAACAACCTGGCCATCATAAAATTTATTACTAAGTGTAAAGCTGTGCAATGCTGTTGTAGTTCACAGAAGAGAGGAATTCATAAGAGCAGAAAGAGTCTGTAAGTTTCCATCTTGAAATCTGGGCTACAGTAGTAGTTCTCCAAGTGTGGTCCCACGACTGGGATTATCAGCACCTCCTGGAAACTTATTAGAAATGCAGATTTGGGGGCTCTACCTGGGACCTACTGAATCAGGCACTCTGAGGTGGGGTCCATAATCTGCCATTTAACAAACCTTCCAAGTGATTCTGATGAAGCTAAATTTTGAGAATCACTGCTGTAGATGATAAAGAATGGGTAATACTTTGTTCATTAAATTCCATGTTATTCTGATTAGCTGTCTTAACAAAAAGTAGGAAGAATAAGAATAAATTCAACCCTCAAATAATTTTGGAACTTCATTATTGATTAACCTTGCTGATGGCTACTTTAAAAAAGACCTGCTAATTAGAATAAGATTAGGTCAATGTTCAGACAGAGAAGTAAAAGAAGAGATTTTTGCAGACCAAAGTAGTCATGCAATTCCAAATTAGTTGTTTCTACTGTTTGGCAACTGTTCTCCCCCCTTTATTTTATATACAGAAAACTTAAACTGCAGATTTGCTTAATAAGTCACATATAACAGTACCTCAAGGTATCAAAGTTAAGTGGTCACAGAGGTACCATGATCTCAAATGGCTGCATCAGAATCAGCTGGAGACTTGTTAGAACATAGACTGTTGGGCCCCATCCCCAAACTTCCGATTCAATGGGTTGAAGTAGAGCCTGAAATTTTGCATTTTGTAGAAGTCTCCATGTGAAGGAAAGAAGCTGATCTACCTGCTCTAAGGACCGTATTTGAGAACCACAGATGCGTAAGACCCCTCCTGACTATTGATAGAAGCATTGAGTTCAGATAAAGATATTGAATTATTTTCTTGTTGTATTTAGGACCTAACTTATTTTTGTCTTGAATTTTTCAGGCTATTTAAACTGTAGCTTTTAAAATAAGTGGACCCAACATACATTTTTGTTTCCTCTGACATTTTCATAAGCTTTTCTGTATAGAACCATTGGCTTAGCAGAACCTTCCCTCCCTCTCCTTTGGTTAATTTACAAGAAAGCATTATTTTTTGCTCCTTCTATCCTCAACTATCATCTGGTGTTTGTAAATAAAACTGGAACAGATGAAATATTTGGCTTTAGCTGGTATTTCAGTGTGCTAATGAAGTGCAGGAATTCGTGTAAGTGGGAGAATCGTTTATATAAAATGATGTGGGTGAATTTTTTAAGTGCTGATTATATTTTCAAGTTGTTAGAATTTTCTATGCTTCATTTTATACAATTTTTGAAAATTTATTAGAATATAAAACTATAGAATGGAATATGCTTCAGTGCTTATATTCTCTGACTCTTTCCCTCTTAAACTTATTTCATCTCTTATATTTGAGGCATTTAAAGAAAAATGCTTTTGTTTTACTTACTCTCTTGATCTCATTTAGGATAAAATGTTCTTTCTAGTATGAAACAAGTGTGGCCTAATTGCTTGCAGAGAACTTGCTTGTTATGATGCAGTCTTTGGGACAGAAACAAACTCATGGCTCTCAATGCCTGTTAGGTTTCAAAAAATCTAAATGTTTGAGGGTGATTATTTGTGTGTGTGTTTCAAGAGGCTCTTCCCCTGCTACCCTTTATATTGTTCAGGTAATTTAATAGCTGTATTAATGTGCAGATATTATACATTTTAAGATTATGTTCAGATAATTTTTGTTTTAGTAGGCAGGGTGTCAGATACTTTTGTTTACATTAGCACTTGATTCATTTGGAAAAAAATTTTAGCATACCAAAAGGTAGATGTAAAATAAGATGGTTAAATAATTTGAGCATAGTAATTTAAATGTATATAACTGAAAACTATTATAATTTTAACAGCTACCAAAAAATATACATATTAGATGTTTATTTTAAATAATTATATGCTAAATTAAAGTGCCAGATAATTTCGAGTAATAACCTGTAAGTAATTACATTCTTAGTGAAAGTTTTATTTTGATTTTCAAATGCAACTCTTGGAAGGCAAGGTCAAATTAGTTCCAACAGGAGGATACATTTTAAAGTAAAAATGAAAATCAAAATAAATATAAAAAGGACTGGTACAGAATGTTGAACACATTTATTTTGGAGGTAAGACTATCCTGTTCTCATAAGAATGACTATAGGAAGCCATAGTTATTTTATAACTTAACTCAATTATCTGCCATTAGATATAAATTTTAATGTTTATATAGTCACTTTATGAATTTCTGGAAAAGTTATTTGATGTTAAGAAAAGTTAATATCAATAATCCAAAAGGAACTTTTATTTTTCTGTTTGTATTGAATGTGCTTTAATATATAATGTTGTAATATATACTGTTATTTTATTAAGCAGAGCTAAAAATGGAATTTTCTATTCCTTCTTATCAAATCATTAAAAGGGAGAAGCAGGATCACCTGGTGCTCCGGGGCAGGATGGACCTCGGGGAGAGCCTGTAAGTACCTCCTTAATTCAGTTCTAAAGGATGAAATTCTTTTCCTGTCATGATATCCTTTGACTAAATAATTCTCCTCCAAGATACCCTATTTTTTTTCAGTGACTTCCAGATCTTAGATTTTGTAGAAGCTCTGTGTAACACCATAAAATATTGAAATATTGAATCCTCTTTTAGAAACCAGGAAGAATTTTGCATGTGCTATGAATCACAGCCACAAGCACTCATGCCCAAACAAATGGGTGGATAACACAAACATCGTGGTCTGTTGCTGAGCCTTTAGTCAATGTCACTTTGCCACATTGTTTTGCAGTATGCAGTCTGGGATCATGTGTTCAGTAAAAGTCAGGAGTAGAGAAACCTGATTAAGAAAGTACTGAATCAGAATCCAAGAGATCTGTATTTTTAGCAGGTGTCCCAGATGATTCTTTACTTCAGATGAGCTTTAAAAATATAATTTGCCCTCACCTTTTACTCCTACAACTCATGGCCAACATTTAAATACCAGCAGATCTCATTTTATTAATCAAAGATACATATCCTCAGGGAATGTGCAATTTGCTTTCAGAGGAGCTAGGTCAAGAAATGAAATAATAGCTAAGATATATTGCCATTTATCACAAACTCTCAGTTGAGAGTCCAGAATCCAAATATTGGACATAAGAGGGAAAGAGGTATCATTGAGGATTTTTAAGTAGGGTAGAGGGATTGAACTACTCCTAAAATTAATCAAATTTCCATTGAATTTTCTTCTTGTGTATTATGATGCCCTGGGGAAAGTTATGCATAACAATATTGCCTTCAAGGAGCTTATAATCTAATTTGGAAGACAAAAAAATGATGCAAATGATTACTTGATGACTGACATAACACTATAGTATATGCCAAATACAAATCTGATAGAGAACCAGAAGGCAGAGTTTGAATATGATCTCTGCTACATTCCAGCTGTGTGAACCTGGATAAGTCACATGACATCTCTGAATACCTTTATCCTCATCTGGATAGTATAGATGCTTATAATGCCTGCTTTATAGGGTTGCTGTGAGACTCACATAGGAAACTTGAAAAAGAATTAAAAATATTGTATAAATGTATGTGGTAATCCTGCATCTTGGGGTGGTTGGGAAATTTTTACCAAAAATTTGAGGCTAGATTTGTTCATGAAAAGATGACTGGAAATGAAAGGAAGATAAGAGAGAGAAGTAATCTGAGTAAAGACATATAGGTGAGATGGGTAAAAGCATACCCAGTAAATAATCTTAGTGAGGTCTCAAAGCTGCAGTGAAGGGTCCCTATTGGGTGGTAGGAAGTCAGGTCAGGAAGATGGTTAGGTACATAGTGCAGGTCCTTGACTGCAAGTTTGGAAAATAAACTTTGTTTACTTGATGTTGAAGTTTTGCGAGAAAAAAATAACATAAAAGAAATGCTTCAGAGGCAGTTTATGAGCTACCGGTGTGTGAAGAATGGATGGAAAAGAGAAGGGACTGGAATTAGCAGGTTATTTTGGTCGAACAGCTAACAAACATGAGTGAGTTCAGTAGGGATAGTGTGGACTCAACATACCTGAGCCATAATTATTATTATAAGGGAAGAATTATAGGACTTATCACCTGGATATGAGGCTGGTTATGATTATTTGTTGAAGTTATTGTTTCAGAGAGAATAGAAAGTATATGTGTGAGAGACAGAATATAAAAGGTGAGAGGAGAGAGAGGGAAGAGAAGAGAGAAAGAAGAAGAGGGAGACAAGAGACAATGGACATAAGAAGCAGGTTATAATATATGATGTGACTGGGCTCTAAATATTTGTGTGACAGTTATTTGGACTCTAACTCATTTTCCCATAGAAATAATGTTATAAAGGGCAGACTGACCAGCAGGTCTATGTAGACCATAATGTAATGTGAGGAGCCTATATTTACTTTGAAAATATTACTATTGGAATCCTGTTATAATAATAAAGCCAAAACTGAGGAAAGGATATTAAATAGGAATGAGGAATGCTTAAGGGATGTTTTCCTCCCCCAAGACTATCTGTTTCTTGCTTTTAGCCAGAAGCAGACATTGCTTTGGGTTTGCTCCTGCTCTGCCCATTCCCACTTTATTCAAGACTTATTCCTGTCTAGAGCCTTTGCACTAGGATGAATTTCCATTCCAGGAAGCATAGCCTTCAGATTTTAACCTTTTCCTTCTTTTCTTCCTTCCTTCCAAAATTCATTGGGTAAACTCTACAATGTGTGGTTTAGTGGTGAGAGAAACCCAGTACTGCCTTGTGGGGGCTTACAGCCTAGTGGTGAAGATAGATGGTAAAAGGATAAAGAAAAATGAAATTATAATGTTCAAAAAGATAGGAAAACAAGGTGCTGAGGCAGGGAATAATGGGAATGGCGTAGTGGATGTTATTGAGATGCAGTCTCTCCTCCTAAACCCAGTAGATAGAAAACTGGGATTTTTTTCTTGCTGATTTTCCTGACTTCTATATAGATTCTGGTTATCAGCCGTTTATCAGATGTGTAGCATGCAAATATTTTCTTGCATTCTGTAGATTGTCTGTTTGCTCTTGTGATAGTTTCCTTGGCTGTGCAGAAGCTTTGTAATTTGATCAGGTCCCATTTATTTATTTTTGTTGTTGCTGTGATTGCCTTTGGGGTCTTCTTCATAAATTCTTTCCCTATTAAAAAGTGGGCAAAGGACATGAACAGAAACTTTTCAAAAGAAGACAGACTAATGGCCAACAAACATGAAAAAATGCTCAACATCTCTAATCATCAGGGAAATGCAAATCAAAACCACAATAAAATATCACTTAATTCCAGTGAAAATGGCTTTTATCAAAAAGTCCCGAGACAATAAATGCTGGCGTGGCTGCAGAGGGATAGGAACACTCGTACACTGCTGGTGGGACTGTAAACTAGTACAATCTCTGTGGAAAGTAACATGGAGATACCTCAAAGAGCTAAAAGTAGAATTACCATTTGATCCAGCAAACCCATTACTGGGCATCTACGCAAAGGAAAAAAAGACATTCTATAAAAAAGACATCTGCAGTAGAATTTTTATAGTGGCACAATTCACAATTGCAAAGATGTGGAAACAACCCAAGTGCCCATCAATACATGAATGGATTAATAAAATGTGGTATATGTATACCATAGAGTTCTACTCAGCCACAAAAAACAGTAGTGATCTAGCACCTTTTGTATTATCCTGGATAGAGCTGGAGCCCATTCTACTGAGTGAAGTATCACAAGAATGGAAAAAGAAGCACTAATTTGATGTACTCATCATCAAATTAGTGTTAACTGAATAACACATGTAGTAGTAACATTCATCAGGTGTCAGGCAGGTGGGAGGGGTGAGGAGGCGATGGATATATTCACACCTAATGGGTGTGGTGTGCAACATCTGGGGGATGGATACGCTGCTTGAAGCTCTGACTTGGGTGGAGCAAAGACAATATATGTAACCTAAACATTTGTACCCCTGGAATATGATGAAATAAAAAAAATAAATAAAGAAAAAAAAAAAAGAAAACCGGAATTATTGAATGAGACTCTCCTGCTCCAGCCCAACAGATTAGGAAAGACAAGAAAAGGCTCTCTTATCCCTTTTTTGCTCTCCACTCTTTCCTGATAAATGGCAAAGAGGAAGCCAGGTTTCCTGTGCCAGGAAATGTACTGTGTTATGAAAGCAATTGATAGGTTGGGCATCTAAAATTTGCTGATGTTGTTTGTATATAAATTCTTCTGGTTTGGATTTTCTTCCAAATAAGTACACATAGCATCACAAACTATTCTGATATTTTGACAATTAATGAAAACTTTGTTGTTAGAAATATTTATGCTGTGGAGACTGATACTTATCATTTGTGGAAAAACTTTGAAAACAGAAAAAAATCTCTGAACTTTATACATTTTGTGACATAAGAAATGAAGATTCTTCCATGGTGTGTGACTAATGGTTTTAAGTGTTTGTAATGAATGATTTGGCTTCACTAAAAAGGATGTGTTCACTTCATTCTACCATGTAGTAGCCAAGAAAATTAATGGAACTTAAGTTGGAAAGACAGAAGCACTCAGAAAAATGCTTTAAAGCTAATTAAACACAGCTTATGGCAGCCTAACCATGATTCATCCCTGTAAACAGATTGATACATATGAACAATAACAACTAGAATTCAAATTGAAGGCAAAGGCTGTATTTCATTGAGAAATGATTATATTGCTTTAAAGTATAATACAAATACATTTACTTGTCAGTATTTTGAATTTTAAAGGCCCTCATTTGTCAATCGTAAAAGTAATTCAATCCTAAAAGTAATTTACTTTCTAAGTGGCAAATTATACCCAATTAACTTCAATCCAGGTGATTGTAAACTCAGTTCTCACACCGACTAGGTTTATTACAATTTGTTTCAACCCATGTATCACTACGTTTAAGGATCATGTTCTTTCAGTTATTTATTCAATAAGCATTTACTGAGTGTCCACTTTGTGTCAGACATTATACTAGTTGAGGAGAATCTAAAGATTAATTAGTCATTGCTCTGCCCTCAAAGAGTCAGATGAGCCAGTAGGTGACAACACAGTATGACAGTTATGGAAGTAGGCACTGGGGGGGCTTGATGAGTTGTAAAAGACGTGTATAACCCTAGATGAGTTTGGGGACATTGCTGAAAGGGATGTGTTCTTTAAAAAACAAACAAACAAACCAACCAGCATTACTGAGATACAAGTCAAATACTATACAATTCACCTATTTAAAGTATATAGGGTTACATTCCTAAACAAGGCACCCTCTTGGTCAAATTCTGGAAGATGAATGTGTGTTACCTAGTTATTTAGTCTCGTAAGGCAGGAGCATTTCGCATGTTCCAAAACATAGAAGAAAGCATGATTCTCTGGGAAAAGCTGACACTAGTTCAGACTGCCTGGGGTGCACAGTGGGGAAAGGACAGAAGTAGTAGATGAGGTGGTAGGCGTAGGTAGAAGCCAGATCAAGAAGGGCCTGTTTGGACTTAAATCTGAGAGTAATGGGAACCATTCAAAGGTTTTAAGTAGGGAGGTGAGTTGGTCAGATTTAGAAAGTTTTAGAAAGATCACTCTGACAGCAGAGTAGAGAATGGGCAGGAGGTGGGTAATGGTGGAAGACAGAGCCCTGTTGCAGTCTAGCTGAGCTCTGTCACCTCTAGCACCAGCTAAGGCAAGAGCTTTCAGAGTTGGAAGGGGAAGAGTGGAAATGATGTGAAATGAACTAAAGAGCTACTAGCAGGACTTGAGGATCAACTGGTTGTGGGTAAGATGAGAAGAGATGACTCTCAAAGTCTTACTGCATTGACGAAAGCAGTGGAACCCCAAGCAATAAAAAGAATATAGAACAAGAATCAATTTTGGCTGGGGGAGGTGATCCTAAAATAGTTGCAGATGGAACATACCTAAATAATAACAAGAGCATTTAATGAGGAGGCCTATGTTTTTGGGTGATCAGAAAAGAATAGATGTATGAAAATTGGGATTAATAAAATTTCAATAAGAAATAGCGGATCAGATTCAAGGAAATTTTAAATGAATTTCTGTAAATACTAGTTGTAGAAGGTTAAAAAATGCCTCCCTCTCAAAAATCTTGAATCTTAATTTCTGAAACCTGTAAATGTTATTTTATTCGGGTAACAGGTCTTTGCAGATAGGGTGAAGTTAAGGACCTTGTGATGACCCGTCAGTTCAGTTGAAAGTTCATAGAAAAACTGAAGTTTTCTAGAGAAAGAAGAAATGTGTCCATGGACTGCAGTGTTAGCTCCTGCCTGAGAGTTTCCAGCTTGCCCTCCTAACAGCCTGCTCTGTGGATTTGGTACTTGCCTAGCCAGTCTCCACACTTGGATAAGCCAATTTCTTGCAATAGCAATAACGATCTGTCATATATTAATGTGTGTGTGTGTGTGTGTACACATTTTCAGACATGCCAACTGGTTCTGTTTCTCTGCTGGAACACTGACTGATACAGATTTTGGTTCCAAGAAGTAAATACCTAAATACCTAAAAATGTGGAAGCGGCTTGGGAATTGGGTAATTTGTAGAGACTATAAGAATTTTGAGGCACACAATAGAAATAGTCTATATTGCCTTGAACAGACTGTTGGTAGAAATATTTCTATTAAAGACTGATAGTGATGGCTCAGTGATGAAGGTGAAGGTTATGGTAAAGAAAGTCTTTGTCATCTCAGAAAATATGTGTATCATTATAAACGGACTGTTGGTAGATAAATGAACATTAAAGGCACTGCTGGTAAGGGCTCAGGAGGAAATAAGGGGCATGTTATAGGAAACTGGAAGAATGTTGATACTTGTCATATAGTGGCAGAAAATTTAGCTAAATTGTGTCCTGTAGCCGTGTGGAAAGCAGAACTTTTAAGTGATGAGCTTGGATGTTAGGCTGAGGAGATTTCCCAGCAAAGTGCTGAAAATATGGTATGATTTTTTTCTTGCTGCTTATAGTAAAGTGTGAGGATAAAAAAATACATCGAGGAAAGAACTGTTAAACAAAAAGGAACGAGCACTTGATAATTTGGGAAATATTCACTTTATCCAAATTGCAGAAAATGTAAAAAATTAGCAGATTCACTGTCAGAAAAGCATGCTGGAAATAAGGCTAAGGATGTGGCCAAACTTTTGCTCATGCTAAAGAGATTAGGTATACGACTCATGGATCCACTCAACCATCCCAGTGGAAGCCACAAACAAAGATGAGATTATGCAGGAAAGACTTGTGGAGGAGCCTCTTGTCTAATTGTATAAATCACTATGATATACACAGGAGACCAGCAAGGTTTTTGAGAATGTTATATCAGCAGAAATATGACCAGTTTGGACGGAATGGTTTACAAACAGGACAAAATGAAGGAAGGCTATAAGACTTCCTTAGGGAACAAGCCAATTATACTGCTCAGCTGCAAATATGTACTATCCTTCAAGGAAAAAGAATAATGACTCCAAGGCTGGAGTCGTGGGCACAGAGACCAGAGCCTCTGGACCAGAATACATGGCCTCAAGCCCAGAGGACTATCCTCAGAGCTTGAAACCTGACAGAATTTGCTGTGTTGGATTTCAACATTACTTGGGACCAGTGATTCCTTCCTTCCTTACATTTTCATGCTTTTCAAATGGGGATGTTTATAACTGTTATCCTCCGCCTATATCAACATTGTATTTTGGATGTAGATAACTTGCCTTCTAGTTTACAGGTTCACAGGTAGAAGGGGATTTTGTCCCAGCAAATATCATATTCCATACCTGATTTAGAGTATGAGATTTGGGACTTTCAAGCTGATGCTATTTAAATAAGAATTTGTACTTCACTGTGATGTGTTGAGACATTTAGAGATGAGGTGAATGTATATTTGTGTGGGATGAGTGTGAATCTTTGGGTCCAGAGGGTGAACTGTGTTCGGTTGAAAATTGCCCCTCCCACAAAGATATTAGCTCCTAATCCCTGGGATCTGTAAATGTTACTTTATTTGGAAAAAGGGGCCTTTGGAAATGTGATTAAGTATCTTGTGATGGGGAGATAATCCTGGTTTATCCCAGAGGATCCTAAATGTCATCACTAGTGTCCTTCTAAGAGAGAGACAAAGGGAAATTTCACACAAAAAGGAGAAGGCAATGAGACCATGGTGGCTGAGATTTGGAGTGATGCATCCGTAAGTCAAGGAATGCCAGCAGCTGCCAGAAATTGAAAGAGACGAGTAATGGAGTCTTCCCTAGATCCTCTGGGGGAATCACAGCCCTGCTAAGACTTTGACTTCAGACTTCTGGCCTCCAGAACTGTGAGAGAATAAAATTCTGTTGTTTTAAGCAACCAAGTTTATGGTAATTTGTTACAGCAGCCATTGGAAACTAGTATACTAAGTTTTTCATTTAGTCTAATCCTTAACAATTATTTTATGTAAAGCTCCTGTGTGAAAATGTGTGTGAGTACATGTTGATGTATGTTGCAAACTGTTGGTAGCACATGTATTGATCAAAAACATTTGGACTTTCAGCAAGTTGATAAACAACTTGGTTTAAATGACAATTTGGTTAAAAGCAAGGCTCTCAATATTTTCTATGCTATCAATTTTGTTAAATTCTCATGTATTTTTAAAACTAAAAAAAAATTATCTTTAAACCATTAACATTTAACTTTAAAATTTTTTGTACTTTTAAAAACTTAATTTGTCCATTTTTTACTTTTCTACGTGCATCAATGTATTTAGTAACTTTTAGCCCTTATTTCTTCTCTCTATTTATCATGTTGTGAAGTTGAAACAATTTAAATGTGTAGTACTTAATGTGTTATGTATATAAACCATAGTTAAGAAAAATATAAATATGCATGTGTAAATAGGGATCTACACAGATAAATATCATATGCTTTAATCATGTTTCAATTACTCTGCTTATTTGCCCCCCTAGGTGGGTTTTTAATATCTGTTATGTTCCATTTTTGCTTGCCTGTGTTTTATTATCTCCCATGAGCATGCTATTGTTTTTGTAATACATTATAACAAAAATTAAGGCCTGAGTTATGAGTGCTTTTTGGTATTTTTTTTAAGAGACCAAGCTTGCCAGACTGCATTTTAATTTTTATGCCAAGAAATGAAGGACAATCAGGTTGTTTCAAAGAATCCTCAATTGTTGTGCATGTTTTTTCCTAACTTCTCACAAAATCACTGTGATTTAATTTGGGGCAGCTAGATGGATGGTGGGAACAGAGCAATATGAGGGCAACAGTATACCAGATTTATCAGTAATTGAAAAAAAAATAGTAACAAGGAAATATTCATTTTCAAGTAAATCAGCTTTTAGACCAAATTATCATTTTAAACCAACTAATTTGCTGTGGCCAATTCTTGCCACCCAGGTTACCTGCAGTCTCAAAGTATTCAGTGCAGCTTTGTCCTAGTTATTCTTGTCCTGGTGTTGAATCCCGATGACATATACTTAGTGTATATAACCTTTTACAGCAGGCAGTCCAAGCCATCTGCTTGCTAGTCCTCTGCTCACTAGCCGGTCCCATTGTACACAGGGAGCCTTGTGGCTCATGGTGAAGATTTGTAGGCAGGGATTGGGTTCCACTCTGAGCTGAGATCCGCAGAGCTCCCTGAGGATGAGCCACCTTTTGTAGACTTAGGGAGACGAGCACACATTTCTTAATTTAGGATGTCTTTAGCCTTTTTATTCTGGAAATGTTTGCTCTCATTTTTCCAGGTATAAAGACATGGGGATCACTGTAGTATGTTTGAAGACATTGGCTCGTAGAAGCTTTGATTGTTTCCTTGTTTGTTTTCCTCATGCCTTTCGAATTCTTGCTAAATCACACATTATGCTTGTTTTTATGGTGTAATGTTAACTGCTGAGCTGGTCCAAGTCACCATTTACTTAAGAGACAAGTAGATCTTTTGTTTAATCACCTTTTCCATGGTGTGATTATTTGGCACATCATTTTTATACATTTGGCAAATCATTTTAGGCAGAAGACATGTATAAAATCCTTAGGGAAAGTGAAATGTTGAATAGCTGTGATGATTTCCCATGTGGAATAATCCACTTTATTATGCTGGTAAAGTAGAGGTGTCTTTATTTGCCCACATGGCTATACTTTTTATTTAGATTGAGAAGAAAGGTAAGAGGAAAACCCTCCAAGTTATATTGTTGTTGGTATTGTTCTTATTTGATTTGCAATTGTATGGTAAGGTTTTTAAGTCTTTTGTACAGATTTGTAATACTTTTTCTCACCCCTCTTTCAGGCTGCAGGAGTGGCACATCCTTGGTATGTGTTGTGTAAACCAACTTTAACTTGAAACTCATATCTGCTGTTAAGAAATTCACACAGCACTTCTTAGTGTGAAGGCAACTCACATTTAACAATTTAGATAATAACGATTTGAAAATTCAGTTGTACTTATCGTAATAATCCCTTTCTAGTTCTAGGGATTATGTTTTAAAACCTGATTGAAAATAACTCTTACAATGCATTTTGAAATAGGCTTTATCTAAATTAAATAAATTTAATTTATCTGAGAGTGACTAAATTTACCTACAGGAGTGACTTATTTTGTAAGCAGTGTCTACAATTTTTTGGTATCCTGATATTTGGCATTGCAATGACTGTGAAAATACTGTATCTAAAGATTAAAAAACTTACAAAGCGAATATTGGCCCATTATCTGTACAAGTTAGTTAATAAAATCCCACCGGGTTTAATCATGAATCTGTTTGATTCTTTACTATTACAAATGGCATAAATATCATTGGGATGGTAAAACTGGACTACCATCAAACAACTTTATAAAGCAACATTGTGGATTTTAAATTTAGAAGCTCTGTGTCTATAGCACTGATCATTTTTTGTGGTGGTATTCTGAAAAAATCTTTTAAAATATCATTGTAAGAACCATTGTTAAGCATTAAAATATTTTATTTTCATTTTCCTCTTCTCTATTCATCTCTTTATAATTTGAAAGAGTCCCTATTGAGCCCTGAAGTTAGAAGAGGAGTAAATGCAATTGAAAATATGAAATGATGTACGATAAATTCTCAGAATGAAATAACGTGTGATAGTTCTCAGAATGGATAATGGATAATGAGTAAATAGACTCTCATTGTTCTTTCTGTAGGCTTAGTAGTCTCACTGACTTGGGGATTGATTACATTCTTTGTTTTGAAGAGAATGGGTACGAAGAACCATCATGTATACGGGATGTCAAGTCTAGATTTTAAGGCTTAATATGTAAACAGCCTTTGACTTTAACCCCATAAATTATGTTCTTAAATCATGTAGGGACCAGGGGCAATTATGCATAATTTTCATTAAAAACCTTTGATATCTAAGAGGAACTCATATGAAATTCTTATATTAGCCAAAATATAGTCTTCATTTTCAAGTTACAGGACAATGTAAAATCTATCTGATTTCTAGCATGGCTATATTTCATTATAACTTCTCTCTTATTGAAGTTGCATATATTCCTACTTACTTATGCAATGGTTTTCCTGAAGGATATATTCCTGTAAGTGGAATTGCTAGTATAAAATATAGCCTATGCTTAATTTCTGAATTTAGCATGTCTAAATGTTTAGTGTTTCACCAAGTAGGATGTTTATAATTGGTTTCTGATTGATTCAGATTCCTATTTACAAAGTTCTATTCCTCATAGATTATTAAGGGTTTTCACAAATAATGCATGATAAATTTTATAAAATACATTTTTAGTATCTTTTGAGTTGATTTTGTATGTTTCTCCTCTAAATTATTATTATAGTAATTTATATAAGTATAGCATATCATATGAATACATTTCTTAATTTGAACACTCCTTGCATCCTGAAATAAACCCTACTTAGTTATGCTTTGCTTTTGTTCTGATGAACTGCTATATTTAATTTACTAGTATTAAAGTCATTTGCATTTATATTAACAAATTAGATCAGCTTGTAGATTTCTTTTTTAGGTATTATTCTTAACTGATTTTAATATTAGTGTCCTCATGATTTGAATTTATATTATTTCCATCCTTTTAATGCCTTGGTGGAGTTTAAAATACATAGAAACTATCTGTTCCTTGGATATTAGAAAATATTTCTGTGGTAGGCAAAATAATGACAATTCCCCTCCTCTCCAAAGATATTCACATTATAATCCCTGGAATCTATGAATATGTTAATTTACATGGAAAAGCAATTTTGCAGATGTGATTAAGGTTAATAACCTTGAGATGGAAATATTATTTGCGATTATCTGGGGCAGGGGGCAACCTAATCATGAGTAATTAGAAGTAGAAAAATATAGACCAGTAATGGGTCAAAAAGATGCCACTCAAGAAGGACCTGACCCGTCATTGCTAGCTGTGAAGATACAGGAAGGGGGATGTAAACCAAGGAATGTGGTGGCCTCCTGAAGATGGGGTGGCCCTCTGTTTAA
This sequence comes from Eulemur rufifrons, assembly GCF_041146395.1. NCBI lineage: Eukaryota > Metazoa > Chordata > Mammalia > Primates > Lemuridae > Eulemur > Eulemur rufifrons. The sequence continues at coordinate 23,229,752 of NC_090997.1, read as the reverse complement.
AACCAGCAGAAAAATGAGGACGTTGGTCCTACAACTGCAAAGAACTGAATTCTGCCAATAACTTGAATAAGAAAGAAGCAGATTCTTTCCTAGAGACTCCAGAAAGGAGTGCAGCCCTGCTGACTGCTGGAATTAAGTCCATTGAGACTATACCGGACTTCTGAGCCACAGGACTATAAGATAATAAATTTGTGCTATTTTAAGGCATTAAGTATTTGGTAATAATTTGTTGCAGATCAATACAAAACTAATATAATTTCCTTAAAATTTTTATTTTTGTCAATGCTTATTGGTCTTGCATTTCATTATTTTTTAGTAGGAAAAATGAGAATATACAAGGTCTGTCTGGAAAGTATCCAGCCATGTAATGTGAAAAATAGAGACATTTATTGAAGAAGATACAGGAAACATTGTACATGAAACAACAGCACCTCCATCCCCTTCAAAGCAAACACCTTGGGACCTCACACAGTTCTCTCAGCATCTCTTAACCTAACCCATATACAGTCAACATTCTCAGATGTTCTGCTTGTTACAGGCCTTCTGGAACACGGATCACTTCCAACAGATTCTCAACCATCTCTGAAGCGTTTGTGCCACACTTTTATTTGTGCTGCACCCATTGCATCATTCCTGAAGCCTTCTGAATCAACTGAATAGTTTCCATGGAGGAATGGTCAAGGTCAATGCAAAATTTGACGCAGATTTGTTGCTCTACTCAAGTCATTTTGAATGCGACATCCACACAGTACACATGCTCACTCACCGCGTCTCCCACCCCACGGACTAGTATAGTGAAGTTGTCGTTGTTCACGCATGTGCGTTGCAGTCCACTCTCTTTGGCTGGAAGGTTACATTAATGTTGTCGTGCAAACCATTCTCATTATATTATTAATAACAATGGCTGGATACTTTCCGGACAGACCTCGTATATTATATAAACATAACAGAATTCATAATAAGCTGCAATAAGTATTACAGAGATTTAGATGGAATAGTATATACATAATATTTAAAAAATATGAGGTTATAAAAGGCAAAGATATAAAATTAGATATAATCTTCAAATACTTTTTAGTAAGGTTAAAAATTTATTTGTTTTCTTGATCAAACTGGCTTCATTTTTGATGTGGTGTTTTAAAATATTTTTGTTTGATGACCTCCATCGTATATGAAATTTCAAAAAAATTGATACAATTTTCAGATTTCTTTGGAAAATGGTATTTAACTTGTATTCAGCAATCAAATCAGCTATAAAGGTCTTTGAAAAATCCACGTTTAGTTTTTTCTTTAATGATGTTTCCACAATTTGTCTTGAGTTATATAGTAACAGTCCCTGTACTCAAAAAGCAGGGTCTTTACTTTTCAGACTTTGAGAAGATCAGAGCCCATTTTAGAACAACCCTGGTATTATTTTGGAACATTTTTTTTTTTCAAAATGAATTGTCAGTTTTACATATGTATGTACAATACATGTTCCTTTTAACACATTGATGTATTTTATATGTGCATCACTTTCTTTGCTAATATAAAGGGGCAGGTTATTTTTCTGGATTTTGGGGGCACAGGTGGTCATAGGACTCTCCCACAATGTGGCAATGTATACACTGTCCCTGGTCTCTTTATCTGGTCCTTTCTTCTCTAGATAGTCTTCCTCGCTTTCTGGGTTTTCAGGTATGTAATTTTAGTTGGTCAAACATTTGTCTTTCTGTCTTGCCCTGAAAAACTATGCTTTTGCACCAGCAACATTGTTTAAACTATCTTATTGGCCTTTAAAAAATGTAGAAATGCCTTGAGGTGTGGAAGAGAAATGCCAGTAACTGGGAGTAGCTCGGCAAATGGCCTCCAAATGGCTTTTCCTTCCTGTGACATCCTTGCTCTCTGTCTGTAACTTACAGTCTCAAACCAGCAATACTTTTGTTGTATATAATGATGAGTAACCTAAAAATATTGACTAAAGTATTTTCTATTTATATTATTTATCTTTGGGTAATTTGAGTCCAACCCATGTGGGTCCTGGTCTGTAGGTCAGGGTGAATAAATTTACCCAAGATTCTTAGATAATTTTTTGGTTTAAAGATTTATTAAAGTATAATATGGAAGTAGTAAAACTGGTAATTGCCTTATTAAGGTTTCATTGCAAGTACGTGTATATTGTTTTCTTTTAGCTTTGACAACTGTGATTACGAGTTACTTGTCTTTTTTTTTTTATTTCACCATATTATGGGGGTACAAAAGTTAAGGTTACATATATTGCCCTTGTCCCCCGAGTTACTTGTCTTTATAGTTATCTTACTACAGGGTAATGTGTTGTAAATCATTCATAATGATCTATCAGTTAGTGTGAAGATTAAAAATAGGAATTGAAAAACATTGTGGAGTTCAACTACAAATATATTTGAAGTTCTCAGTCATATTTTTCTGAACAAATAGTGATGAAATATATTTAAAATATTTAAAAAGCAAAAATATAATTTTATAATCAAAGTCAGCAAAATATGAAAAGACAAAAGGTAATGCATTACGGGCAATGCTGACTTGTTGGCGCCCCCCAGTGGGAAACTTTAGATTGCTAGAGTCATTTTGCTTACAATGGAAACCTTGGGAAATGAAGGTACGGAAATGTAAGGTGGAAAGAGGGGAAAAAAGATGTCCTCAAAATGGAGAAAGAAGATAAAATTTTGAGACATGGAAAGGGAAAAGAATTGACTTTATCTATTTCACAACTTTCAAAGGTCATGGAGGAGCTGTGGAAAGAGTTATAAAAATTTATTCATTATAGTGCCAGCACTGAGCTAAGTACTTGTGAAAGTTAAGTGATAGAATGTACCCACTCTATCAGATATGTTTTATTATTTTCCCTGTGTATAAAATGGGGATGCAGAGATTTCACCGTTTAAATAACTGGCCTGGAGTGGAGCAGCCACTAGGAAATGGGCTGGTTGACTCCAGCATACAATTTTTTAACTGCTTCATCCTGCTTCTGTTATAGTCTTTAGTAGTAATAGTAATTATATTGTAATCTTTTTAGCTAATAAGAATGATGTTTACAACGTATGTTTTTTTTCCTTTATTGAATCTTTAGGAATGAACAAATCACTTCTTGATATAATAGAAGAAAGCATGTAATATGCTTCTAATATTTTGATAACTGTGTGATATTAAATATCTCTACCACTATGTAGAAAGGCTGACCATTTTAATATAAAAAATCATAAATGGATTAGGTCTTTAATACATTGTGAATATTGCAGTACGTAAAAGCACACTTGATCCAACGTGGTCCAATTTCAGGAATAAAGTAAATACATTCATTGCATGTGGGAAAGTATAATGTGATATTTTTCTTTTCTAAGTAATATATTATGGACACATTTCCTTCATTATAAAGCAGTTTCTAGGAAATAGAAGCCAAAGTGTGTATTCTAAAGTATGTATTTCTATTCTTAATAGCCTGTTACACAGCAATGGTTTAAATGGTTACAGAGAAGATTCTAGAACATTTTTTTCATGTCAACATTCTTTTACCACAACATTATGCAGGATTTTCCAGTTGACTTTCTGCTATTCCTCAAACCCAAACTGAAATCACAGAAGTGAAGAAAATAAGTCCATTTATTCTTACCAAATAAAATACTTGTTTCTGTCTTTACTTACACATTGTCACAGTTGCCTAAACCCAAAACCACATAGGCTGAAAGTGAAATATAAAATAGTTTGCCTGGAAAAACATATCTCTATGAAATAATTGTCACTAAATACTTTTGGATCAACCAACTGGTAACTTTCAAATGGTTTTGAACGATATTACTGCTAATGTAAAATTGGCAAAGTTTAGTCAATTTCAGCATATGTATTGGGAGCCCAGGAAAACATTATCTAGGAGAATTTTATTAACAAATATAGCTCTGAATGATTTCAGTTTTTCTGGTTAACCTCGCCCTCAATAGTCTTTTATACTATGCATGCTTGTGGTATTATGTTAGTTTTGCCAAGAGTTGCTATATAAATCAATTTTACATTTTATTTTTAATATTGTATAATGTTTATATATTTTTACTTGGTATTTGCAAAATAAGTAATTCTTAGCATAATTGGACATAGGAGATATTATGACTTCTTTTCATATCTATGAAATGTATATTAATTTTTGATCAGTTTGAAAAAGACAGACAAGAAAAGAAATAATTTTTTCCTAATCTGGGATCTCCCCAAGATAATGTCAATATCTGATATATTGAAATAATGTAAGATTTTTGGCTATGTCTTAGTGTAGACCAAGCTCGATATTAGAATAACTCAGATAAAAGCATGTCAAATCAAATTCAGGGAATGAACTGTGGGGAAATGGGCTCCTAAGGGCTCCTGGGAGGTGGAAGCCAGGGTGGTGTTTATGGAAACCTGGCCATAACTCTGTTTGTCCCCAGGACTTGCTGATACTGGGACTGGCTTCAGAAACAGTAGAGGCAAGGATATCAATAACTAATTCCCACTAACATCATAGATTATGTAAAGACAGAGAGAGTTTTGAATAGTGGTGAAAACTCTAGGTAATAAAAGACTCCATGCAGTAAGAAATACAACTTCTCAAATCTGACGATATCATGGGCAATTGCATTTCCCCTTTAGGGATTCTGGGGGCCAAGGTGTTTGCATTGACAAAACTCTACCCATTTTGCAGCATAGAAAACTGTATAGCCGCCTTGCTTCTGATAAGATTTTATAGACATATTTTTAGTTAAATTCAGAACTTAATCTAAACTTATAGTGAATTTGTGTGTGCGGGGTATGTGTGTGTGTGTGTCTATATTTGAATGAGAAGAGGTTTCAGGGTGGTTTCACGCCAAATCATGGTCCCTTGAAATGGAGGCCTTTATTTTGAACAGTATTTATCTTAACGTGTTGTGTTGAGAATATGCATTTTCTGCCTTAGAAGGATATAATTCATTTCAGTCTATTTTCTTTATACTCATAACTCTATAATTTTAGTTTTGCTTTATGTTTTAGAGTGCATATTGGGTGTATTGTGCCCATGTTTTATATTATTAAAGTATTTGTATTGTTTTTCTATTCTCCAGGTAGTATATTTATAAAGGCTTATCTTTTCAACTAGGTTGTGAGCCCCTTGTTGATAGTCATTGCTCACATACAAATTTTATTCCCTTCAAAGAGTGGAGTGAAGTGGCAAACTGAATTGAGCTGAATAGAATCAAACTGAATTCCAATGTATGATTCAAGTTCAGATTTTAAAACTAAAACTATTTGCTTGTCTTGCACTAGAATTGTGATTAGCACATTGATCAGTGAGGGTTATATTAACAAACTCAAGATGTGGAAAAAAAAAAAGAATGGTAGACTCTTCCATTTAGAATAGAATACGCTTTTTCTCATTATTAGTGGCAGCTGTACCACCTGCCCTGATTTACTGACCAGTACTGCTCTTCTTCGAAAGCCCATGATGTAGACGGTTTTCAAAGACATAATGATGGGGCCTGATTTCCTTGTCTTTCAACTTACTGTTTCTGCCTGAGAGTCAATACATATGTATAAAAACAAGTGTTAATTATTTCAACTGAAGTGTCACCAAGAAAGTACCTAAGAAAGTTGAATAAGAAATGAAAATTGATTAGTGCCACCACTGTTTGTTTGGAGTGATAAATGATCATTTTGGGTAAACATATTGAAAGGCTGACAATAGAAACGCTTTCCAATTAATAAATGTGCTAAATTCATTCTTGATAGAATTAACATTAATTTTCTCTGAATCTAGCTAAAGACTTGTGCATTTAGGTTTACCCATGTGAAAGAGTTCTATTTCTTTTTTCTGTCTCTTCACAAACTTTATTCTAACCTATTCTTCATGATTGCACCAACAGGAGAATTATTAGGAGAAAAAATTGCCATATTTTACACAAATAGTTAGGTTTATGGTTGTATCAAGGCTCAGTCTGGAGGAAATCATTTAGTTTCATTAATTTTTAACTAAGGCTGTGAGACTCTGAGGGTCTTTGGAACTGTTGCATTAAATCTGAACTCCTATCATTTGACAGTTTTTCTTGCATGATTCATCATGAGTCATATAAGAATGTGTTCAAATGAAATATCCTTCTTATTTTATCACTTCTCTTGGGTTGAAGGAAGAACCAAGATTAATTTCCTCATAGTTCTTTTTTTTAAAAAGCCTTTATTTAAAACTTTAAATATCAGTAGATGTTCATACAATGCTGTATCTCATACATTTTATTTTTTCTAAAATTGATTATAAGTAGCAATGTTATAATAAGCATGTTTGAAAGTATGCATTATTTATAAGTAAAACTCCAAGTATGACTGATTCTTCTTTAATGATAAAGTCCATAATTTTTTTAAAATTAAAAATCTATTTTATTTGTTTTTAGGGAATCCCAGGATTTCCTGGAAACCAAGGATTAATGGGCCAAAAGGTGAGTATTAACAAGAGTTAGAAGGTTTGGGCCTGGATTTGCTCATTTAATGAGTAAAGTGGTGATGTATTATTGTCTTCCATAGAATAATTTTTACAGTATTTATGGTTACAGTTAATTGTTTAAATATGTAATTTTAGAAGCTGTTATTTTAACCTTGCAAATTAGTTTTATTTTTGTTTTATATAGATAATAATAATTTGTATTTATGCATCCTATTTTACTTGATTACTTTTCTATTTTGTTCCCTAAGACAATCCTTTTGGATGATTTGTTTATGAACTATGTCTTTGAATATTCCTTTAGCACAGGTATCTTGTTAATAAACTTTCAGTTTCTATTTAATTGCAATTTTTAAAATTTTAATCTTGTTTTAAGAGAGAATTTTGTAGTGTATCCAACTCAAGGTTGACAATTATTTTCTCTCAGTAAATTGAAGATTTTTTCCCATGGTGTCCTGGCTTCCATTGTTAACCAAGAAAAATATGGTGTCATTCTAATTATCATTGTTTTGTAAGTGATCCGTCCCTTCCTTTTGGGATCTTTTAAAGCATTTTGTTTGTTTTTAGTGTTCTTAAAATTCACTATGATGTGTCTAGATAAGGATTTTTCTTTATTCACCCTGCTGGGAATTCAGTTTGCTTTCGGGCTCTCTGGAATTATTTCTATTAGTTCTGGAAGAAATCAGCCATTATCTCCATATTACCTCTGTTCTGTTATTTCTTTCTGGAATTTGGTTTAGACATATTTCTTCTGATTTTATACTCTACATCTCCTATTAGCATCATCATATTTTCATATCTTGTTTTATATTCTGGTCAAATTATTTTAGGTATATCTTCTAGTTTACTTATTCTTCCTTTATGGTATCTAATCTTTTGTTTAAACTATCAATTGATTTTAAAAAAATTATAAACAATCACATTTTTTACTTTTAGAAGTTCTTATTTTTTAATCCAAAATTTAAACAAAATTCCTCTTTTTGTTTTTGATAGTCATTTGTTATATTTTCAATCTTAATAGTCTTCCGTGATTTTGTCTTTTAATTTTTAAAGATCTCATATATAGTTCTAAATTATGTTTCTAATAATCCTAATATCTGAAGTTTATCATTTGTTATTCCTGTCATTATTTGTTATTTGTTATTCTCAGTCTTGTGGCTTGCTATCTGCTGTTTTCTTATTGTTGATTATGAGCTCATTGCTGTGTCTTAATTTAGTGGAAGTTCTATTAGTGTAACAGGGAAATAAAGAGCCGCTTCCTGCTGGTAGCCATACATACCATTTCAGCCCCCTATGAAAATCCTGAGTTATCAGATATCGAAAACTTCTCCCCCATTCTCATGGCTGGTCAACATTTAGCTTCCAAGAGCTACTCATATACCCTCCAACACTCCCGCCCTTCCTATGTCTCTACCTCTGGCAAGGTTTTTGCACAGTTCCAAATCTTCATGATTATAGTCCCAACTAAGGGTATGTTTTATTAAAATGAGAAATCTTTGAATACCTCTGCTACTTCTTGGAAGATCAGCACTCTCTCATGGAGTATATCCTTTCCAGGGTTGTTTTGTTCTGGACTCAGAGGGTCCCTTAGAGCACCTAATCAGTGACAATCCCAGAAGTTGAAGTCTAATGCTGTAGTTTTGTGCCCTATTTTTTTCTTTATTAATTTGTGTTCACTATCATATCTCTTACACTCAATGATAAATAAGAAAATTTCTTACTTGATTTTTTTTTATTTCTGTTTTCTCACCTTACCAACTCTGTCTGAGCTAGTAGTAGGTCTTCCTTTGAAAGAATGGCGAGTGTCACTACAGATTTCATAATGAAAATATTTGACAGTAATTCCTCAGACCCTAGACCCAGGTCTTTAAGGTGTTAGATTGCTGCCTTGACTTGCTCTTTTCTTACAATAGTGGAAGGGAACACACAAAAAAAGTTGGACTGACTGGTATTGAATTTTCATTCCATCATGCTTAGGCAGGAAATTCATGGAAATGAGTTCATAATTAACAATTTTAAAATTTGATTTTTTAGGGAGAAATTGGGCCTCCAGGACCACTAGGCAAAAAAGGAGCTCCAGGGATGCCTGTATGTTAATGTCATTATTATCAAAGTGTTTAAAATGTTGTTACTACATCCCAGTAGTTCATATTTCGTAGTTCACAAAACTGTAGAAGATGTAGCAATGAGATTTTTGAGGTTCACTAATTCTGTTCATTTGTGTAAAAAAATATTATGTTTACATCCATTTTCCCAAAGGAGTAAAGATTTCTTCAGTTTCTTAAAAAGTTGGCCCTCCAAACAAAGGTCAGAAGCCCTTACTGTAGATAAATAAGAAAACAAATATGTTAGCTATAATATTAATTTTAAAAAATATTAACTACCTCATGAGAAAGTCTAAAACTTGTGAATGTTTTCTCACTTTTTAAAAAATTTACAAATTTATTACACTGATAAAGGAGAATATGTTCAGAAGAGGTAGTGTGGGATGATCCTAATTCAGTGAACAAATTATTTTAGATGTTCAGGAATTGAAGGGACACATGAATTTGATATTAGATATTCTGAAAATCCTATCATGCATGTGTAAAATTCCAAAAGTAGATTAATTTCTAAGTTGCTAGAAATGATGTTGATTTTAATCTATGAATCAAATTACCTGTAATATCGTAACTTTTTTTTAAGTAAAACAGATCACTTTTATGTTTGAAAATTTATGACTTTCATTTAGTAATATAATTTATTTATTTTTTTTTTATTTTATTTTTTTTTGTTGAGACAGAGTCTCACTTTGTTGCCCAGGCTAGAGTGAGTGCCGTGGCGTCAGCTTAGCTCACAGCAACCTCAGACTCCTCGGCTTAAGCGATCCTACTGCCTCAGCCTCCCGAGTAGCTGGGACTACAGGCATGCGCCACTATGCCCGGCTAATTTTTTCTATATAGATTTTTAGTTGTCCATATAATGTCTTTCTATTTTTAGTAGAGACGGGGTCTCGCTCAGGCTGGTCTCGAACTCCTGACCTTGAGCAATCCACCCGCCTCGGCCTCCCAGAGTGCTAGGATTACAGGCGTGAGCCACCGCGCCCGGCCTAGTAATATAATTTAAAAAATAGATTTTTAATTAGTGTTTGGTGAGACATTTGGTGAATTTTGCATGTAAGAGTAAATAAGGAAAATTTTCATTAAATATGAATTCAAGTTTTGAGCAATAATTTAAAAGAAGATAGTTCCCTTTAAAAAGGAATGCTTTTTTTCCTACTTCTACCATCATTACCAATTTACTTATTAATTAAAATAATAAATTAAATTTGGTTATTTATTAGTATCTAAGTTAGTCTTCAGAAAATGAAAGTATTGACTAATATCCATTAAACCTCAAGAATATATTTAACATTTCTTGTATTTTATTCACTATGCTAAGAACTAATACTTTTACATTTTATAATTGCAATAACATCCTAAGTTGACAGCAAAGTGGTGACATGGTACTTTTATTATGGTCATACCAAGATTCTGTTTTCTGATGACATTAATTAAATATTTTTTTATCACATTTCCTTTGCCAAATGTTTTTGAATATATAATAGTACTTAATGTGTAATCTAAATTAACTCAGATTGTAATTGCTAGAGTAGTTATCTTTATCTTATTTTGAATCATATGGTTAAAAATATAGCTATTTTATAACTTGAAGAGAGATTATTAGAGAATTTATTAGATTGTTCAAGATAATAGAAATTGTAAGTCATGTTGATGAAGATAACATCTATGAATAAACCTAATTCTTAGCCATCATGACAAAAGGGAGGAAGTAAGAGTGTAGAAAAAATAAACTTTTCTTTACGTCTGTCCTTTAGTAGCTCTCTAGTCATTTTTGGTGTTTGTAGGTTTTTTTAAGTAACTGAATTATGAGGGCTCTGCTAACCTTCATGTTATCTTGCATAGTTTGGTTCTTTTTTTTCTTTTTTTTGAGACAAGGTCTTGCTCTGTTGCCCTTGTAGTTTGATTCTTTACTTTTATTATCTTTTATTTGGATGTTTATGGGAAATTTCTCTATTATTATTTTATAATTTAGTGGATTAATTATGATAAGAATGTGTGACTTGGAAATGAATTTAGTGTTATTTAATATTCTTTCCTGTGTTACTCTTGAAATTCCCTTTTAAAAATGTAGGGTTTGATGGGAAGCAATGGCTCACCAGGTCAGCCTGGAGCACCGGGATCTAAGGTAAATATAACACAATTAATAAGATTAAGAAATCTGTGCAATCACGGTGGCCATTTATAACTTCAGTGAAAATCTTGACTTACTGCACTGACTTTATTTTGGATGAAGTTTTCATTCTATGAACAATTACTTGTAAGAATGAACTCTTAGGCAAAAGCTTAGCTTATGAAAAAAGCTGATGTAAAACAGATCTGGTTTAAGCTGGAGAGGGTCTGGAATCCCTCAGCACTCAATCTCCTACACCCTTTTTGGTGTCTCGTAGGCCCTAAGGAATACATAGAGCTCTGCAAAGCTCAGTGCCAAAACCACCAATCTAGAGCATTAGTAGTTATGAATGAGGATAGCTCTTACCAATTTTCTATTCCTGTTTTTGGCATGTTTATTTAGTGGAATGTATATGTAGTTTTTATTGTAAAATGCCTTATTATGCATTCACTTATTTAGGCCTATAAGTAAGGGAGCATATTATCTTTACTTTCAGAATTTAAGAAAGTAAGGTAAACTTGACAAATATATTTAGGATGTCAGGTTAGTTATTCTCAAGGTAGAACAAAATCTTTGAATATCATGATTTGACCATTCTCTAGGGATATAGAATCCTGTGCTAAGAGAATTATTTTTTTCCTTGGTTAATCAGAGGCTCAAACCAAATACATTCTGGCTAGACTCAGGAAACTATTCTCAACTATTTAGCAAGTAGATTCTAGGACAACCTTCCAAAAGGGAGTGATGGAATTGCTGTTTTGGAAGCATTCAACCTCTGACTAGACATTGTCCTGGGGGGAAAGACTCTGGCTTACAAGATGAGTAGATGACCTAATCTACTTTACTTTTAATTTCTAAAGTATTATACTTAGAGAAACAGAAAGGATAAAATGTCACGGGAACCCAATAACGGAAAAAGTAATTGCTCTTTGATCAGTGGTGGACCACTGTGGATCCTTGGAGTATTGCAGGTTCCAGCAGCTATAAGTGTGCAGAGAGTCGGTATAAAACCTTTGAATAACTAGGATTCCTAAATAGAAGTTCTCCATGATTTCTGAAGGTCATTTTGTAAGAAAACACCCCTTATTAATGGGGCACAATGGGCTCTCCCGTTGTCTTTTGGATACTCTAATTCTTAAGAATGCAGCCTAAAATTTCATCAGCTTTTTTAATTAGCTACATCACACTGTTGGCTCACACTGAGCTGGAGGTCAATTAAATCTGTTGGATTTTCCATAAAAGATTTTACAACAATGTATTTGTGGCATCTACCACTTAAGTAGATTCTGCTGATTTGGCTGGGTTGGCAAGTGGGTATTTCCAGCATCACAGTTTATTTATTTTTACATGGATTACTCTAAAGTTTGGTTTCCCTCATCTTGTGTTGGGCAATTACTTTGTTAAAAATAGATCCAAGATGTTAAAATTATTCCTAGTAAACATAATCTTTTCAGTGAAACATTTAGATTTCTTTTCATGTGTTGTATGAGCCCAGGTGTTGGAAATTGTTTCCCAAAGGGCCAGATAATAAATATTTCAGTCTTTGGGGGCCATATTGTCTCTGATGCAACTACTCGATTTTCTCATTGTGTAGCAGAAGCAACCACGGATATACATAAATGCATGGACATGGGAGTGGCTGTGTCCTGGTTAAACTTTACTTCAAAAACACGCATTGGGCTGGATTTAGCCCCAACCTCTCTATTAGCTTTTTTCTGCTAGTTTTGTCAACTATATGTTTGTGGACTATGTTGTCAATAGCACTGGTAGAAGTTCTAGGGTGAGACCAAAAAGTTGTATTAAATAAGGCAGAGAAGAAGCTGAAACTGTGATAGATCTTTAGAAAACTTCTAATTTAGATTATAATACTTTTTTAAAAAATCTGTTGAAACATTTATAAGCCTACTTTATCATACTATATTTCAGCTTTTAGAAATATTATCTAAATGATATTATGATATATTAATATTATCAAGTCCTATAACTTTTAACAAGTCTTATCTGTGAATTTCAGCTTAATCACCTGTAAAGTTAGAAATTTTAAGGAACCACTATTCTATGGTTTAATAATGCTATTATGTGTTAAATAATTTAAGCCAATGTTACATTCACATATTTCTGACAATGAGCAGCCTAGAAAACTTTTTAAAAACTGAAAATGAAGTTGATTTGCTTTACTCATTAGTGAACCCAAGTTGACTCTGGGTGATCATTCATTGGTCTCCCCCTCTAGGTGTCACACCAACCTGTTTAATTATGAGCTTTTGCCAAACACTGGGTTATAATATCCGGGATCAAAATAATTGAAAACCAGAACTATATTTGACAATCTCTCCTTATTGGCCAGCAGGCTTGTTCTCTCTTCTTATACTCAACTTTCTCTTTCTATATTACACTCTTTGCTCTATCAATTTAGTCTTGTTCCCCAACTTTCCATCTGTTAGAAAGGACTGCACTGGAATCCTGAAAAAGAGCACAAAGTAAAAGTTTTCTGATTCACACTTCTTCAGAAAAGCCATTGTACTTTTGAAGCTAAGTTTTTTCGATTGCATACTGAAGGTGAATCACACTGAGAAAGTGAAACAGAACAATGATGAGGAACTCAGCCCAGAGGATGCTATTAAAGTACATGGCTCCCACCTGTGCAGCGTGGTGACTGAACTTTTTAATGTTGGTCCCTAAAGATTTGCATCTCTTCCCTTATGTTTGAAGCTACCAGCTTTTAACGCATTCTTTTAGAGAGCTTTATAAATATGTGGATTCCGTTGCTTAAAAGAGTTGTTTTTTTTTTTTTTTTTTTTTTTTTTTTTGAGACAGAGTCTCACTCTGTTGCCCAGGCTAGAGTGAGTGCCGTGGCGTCAGCCTAGCTCACAGCAACCTCAAACTCCTGAGCTCAAGGGATCCTCCTGTCTCAGCCTCCCGAGTAGCTGGGACTACAGGCATGCGCCACCATGCCCGGCTAATTTTTTCTCTATATATTTTTAGCTGTCTATATAATTTCTTTCTATTTTTAGTAGAGGTGGGGTCTCGCTCTTGCTCAGGCTGGTCTCGAACTCCTGAGCTCAAATGATCCGCCCACCTCAGCCTCCCAGAGTGCTAGGATTACAGGCGTGAGCCACCGCGCCCGGCCAAGAGTTTTTTCTTAATAAATAAGCTTAATGTACAGAGTCTATGTTTCAAACAATTTTCTAATTGTTTTTGCATTAAAAATGCAAAAAATATTTTAAATATATTCCCTAAGTTTCAATAGCAGATATTTTGTGGACAATTTTTTTTTAATTCAAATGTTTTTGATGCACTGACAGGGGAACAAAGGTGAACCTGGACTTCAAGGGATGCCTGGGGCTTCTGGGCTCAAGGTAATTGTGATGTTCTGCATTTGGAAATATTTTCAAAGAACTTATAATGTAAATTGCCCTCATTACTTTAGCAAGTTGACATTTTGTATTCCTTAAGAAAAGATCCATGAAATTAAGGATTACCTTTATCACAAAATTAAAGTACATGAAAAGAAATGTTCAATGTAGAGTTTCATTTCTGTTTTTTAGATATTTTGTTTATTGAGTAATAAAGAAATCAAAAAAGAAACTTTGGCTTATTTTGTCTAGAAATGGTAAAAATTATGAGCATACTCTCCAATCTAGAGAATATACCTCTCTTAAACAGCTCACAAATGGTACTGTTCCCTTATTTGCTAATTAATTGGACTTTCATCTTTGGTGTGGAACTCACAATTGCTTTTACCAGATTGCTCTGAACCAAATGGTTGATATTTATTTCAAATGGGATTTTAAAGTCACTTCCAGCCTTTAAAAATCTAGAGCAATATTCAATAGCTAGGAAGTGGGTACAGTGAACAAAGAGAATAAAACTTGGTTTCCACAAAAGAGAGTGGTCTTTAGTTAATGTGATAGAGTTTTGGGCTAATGGTAAAATAAAAACAAAACAAAAAAGATGAAGCATGTTTAAGATTGTGTTCCGTATTTTACAAATATATCCTAAATATTGTCAATGCATTGTCAATTTATGCTTGCAAAGAACTTATTTAAGGCCTTTAAGAAATATTTACTTCAGAAAGAAAAATCCCTCGATGGAGAGTAAAGAAATTGAGTTATAATGACTCATGTAATATATGCTGTACTGAAAACAGCTCAAGAATTAATTTCTAAGAAAATAAGATTCCATATGTATAAAGAAAAAAATATATACGTTGTTTAACTACCAGGATGTTCATTCCAACATTATTTATAAAAATAAAAATTATGAAAACTGTAATATTTAACAGGAATTTTATTAAATAAAATATAGTAGATTAATAAAGCTGAATAGTCTTCTGAAATTAAAAATAATGTTATAAATATAATAGCATATGAAAAACATAATATATTTTGAGATTAAAAGTCATAAAATTATGCATACACAGTAACTAAATTGGACATGCGAGTTTGTGAGTTAGGGATAGGAAAAAAACACATAACAAAATAAAAAACAGTAATGGGTAATGAGACTTTCAAAGAATTTTATTACTTCTATTTACCTATCAGTTCTGTAACATGGAAATAAGTTTTTTAAAGTAGCAATATGAGAAAAACAGCTTCAAGGAGAAAGAGAAAGTGTTAGTAAATAGGTAAACAAAAAGAAATACCTGTGTTTATTAATTTTACTACTTTATTATTTACTTTGTTTTTGAAATTATAAAGTATAATAAAAGTACCTAATACTTATAATATTTTAAAAGATGAAATGCTGTCAGAATTTTACAACTGCCAAAGACAGAGAAAAATATAAGAAATTTTATTGGAATTCCAGTAAACTTTTTATTCTTTACTATTTCTACAGTAATAACTCTGTTAAGAAATGTTTTAACCATACATTTTAAATTTGAGGTGTTATATAGAGATGAAAACAGTGGTGGGTTTTTGTATAAGTAGCAGGTCCATGATCTTTATGGAATTTCTGTGTTCCCTAGGGAGAACCAGGAGCGATAGGTCCCCCAGGAGAACCAGGATACATGGGTTTACCTGGCATTGAAGGAAAAAAGGTATGCATTGGTTAGGATATATAATTCAAGGCCACTTACATGTAAGTTTTCCTTGTATGAAATTAGCATAGTAGGACTGGTTATATTTTTAATGGTAAAGTACCCTATGTTGTTGGTGTATGTATAATGTGTTCAGTATCATGCTAATAGCTATGGTATCTTTCATATTCCTCTGTGGGTATTGTCTACTAGATGAAGACATTAGAAGAGGCATGCAGATCAGAAAATATAAATATAGTTAAGTAATATCCTGTAAATTCAGATTGTTTGCCATCAATCCAGGTGAGTCAAGATTTTTTTAGGAAAATTATCCAGTGTCAAGCACTCCTATCAAAATATGAATACCACTCTTACCAAAACTGAGTCAAAAGTCCGAAAGGCTAAAAATTATACTCACAAAAGGCTGGGCACCAGGGCCCATCCTGTAATCCCACCGATTTGGGAGGCCAAGGTGGGAGGATCTCTTGAGCCCAGGATTTGAGACCAGCCTGGGCAACATGCCGAGACTCTGACGCTACAGGAGGAAAAAAAAAAAAAAAAAATTAACAGGATGTGGTAGAGCATTCCTGTAGTCCCAGCTACTTAGAAGGTTGAGACGGGAGGATTGTTCGAGCCCAGGAGTTCAAGTCTGCTTTGAGCTATGATTGTGTCACTGCACTCCAGCCTGGGTGATAGAATGAGACTCCATCTCCAAAAAATTAAAAAAACAATTATACCCAAAATGTTTGACCTTGAATTTCTTATCTATGAAACATTTATGTAGAAGTTCACATAAAATTAATTTAAGGGGTTTAAAATACAAATCAAAATACTCATTTAAAATGTTTTGGTGAGGTAAGACAACACCATGTTATCCCTCATCTCTCTATTTCTTTTTTAAATTAAAAAAAAATTTATTTTTAATTATTATAAGTACATAATAGTTGTATATATTTATAGGGTGCATATGATGTTTTGATATGGGCATACAATGTGTTTAATCAAATCAGGGTAATGGGGCTATCCATCACCTCAGGCATTTATCATTTCTTTGTGTTAGAGCATTCCAACTCCACTCTTTTAGTTATTTTAAAGTATACCCTAACTTATTGTTGATTATACTCACTTTGTTGTGCTATCAAATATTGTTCATCCTATGTAACTCTATTTTTGTACTCATCAACCATCCCCGTTTTATCCTTCCTTCTCCTCTACACATCCTAGCCTCTTGGTCTGGTAACCATCAATTTACTTTCTGTCTCCATGAAATCAATTGTTTTAAAATTTAGCTCCCACACATGAGTGAGGACATGTGAGATTTGTCTGTGTTTGGCTTATTTTCACTTAACATAATGTTCTCCAGTTCTATCTATGTTGTTACAAATAGCAGGATTTTATTCTTTTGTGGCTATGTAATGTTCCATTGTGTATGTGTACCACAATTTTTTATCCATTCATTTATTGATGGACACCTAGATTGATTCCAAATCTTGGCTATTATGGATAGTGCTGCAATAAACATGGGAGTACAGATGATATCTTTTTGATATACTACTTTCTGTTCCTTTGGATATATACCCAATAATGGGATTGCTCTGTCATATAGTAGTTCTGTTTTTAGTTTTTTGAGGAACCTCCATACTGTTCTCCATAGTGGTGGCACTAATTTAATGTTTTCTCTAACAGTGTGTAAAGGTTCCCCTTTCTCCATATCCTCGCTAGCATTTATTATTTCTCATTTTTTTCTATAAAAGCCATTTTAACTGGGGTGAAATGATGTCTCATTGTAGTTTTGATTGGCATTTCTCTGATGACTGATGTTGAGGATTTTTTCATATACCTGTTGGCAATATATATGTCTTCTTCTGAGAAATATCTATTCATATTCTTTACCCATTTTTAATTGGATTACTTGATTATTTCCTATTGAGTTGTTGAAGCTCTTTGTATATTCTAGTTATTAATCCTTTGTTAGATGGGTAGTTTGCAAGTATTTTGTCCCATACTCTGGGTTGTCTTCTTGTTGATTATTTCCTTTACTGTGCAGAAGCTTTTTGGCTTGATATAATCCCATTTGTCCAATTTTGCTTTGGTTGCCTGTGCTTTGGGGGTGCTACTCAAGAAATAATTGCTCAGACCAAGGTCCTGAAGCATTTCCCCAATGTTTTCTTTTAGTAGTTTCATAGTTTTGGGTCTTAAAGTCTTTAATCCATTTTGATTTGATTTTTGTATATGGAGAAAGATAAGGGTCTAGTTCATTCTTCTGTATATGGGTATCTAATTTTCCCAGCAACATTAATTGAAGAGACTGTCCTTACCTCACTGTAGCTTTGTTGAAGATAAGTTCACTAAAGACATATGGATTTATTTCTGGGTTCCCTATTCTGTTCCATTGGTCTACGTGTCTGTTTTTATATCAGTACAGTGCTGTTTTGGTTACTATAGTTCTGTAGTATAATTTGAGGTCAGGTAATGTGATTCCTCCACTTCTGTTCTTTTTGCTCAGAATGGCTTTGACTATTCTGGGTCTTTTATGGGTCCATCTAAATTTTAGGATTTTTTTTTTCTATTTCTGTGAAGAATATAGTTGGCACTTTGATGGGGATTACACTGAATCTGTAGAGTGCTTTGGGTAATATGGACATTTTAACAACATTGATTCTTCTAATCCATGAGCATGGAATATTTTTCCATTATTTTATGTCTTCTTCAATTTATTTCATCAGTGTTTTATAGTTTTAGTTATAGAGATTCTTCACTTCTTTGGTTAAATTTATTCCTAGATATTTCATTTTATTTGTAGCTATTGTAAGTGGGATTACTTTCTTGGTTTCTTTTTCAGATTAGTTGCTGTTGGCATATAGAAATGCTACTGATTTTTGCATGCTAATTTGGTATCTTGCAACTTTACTGAATTCGTTTATCAGTTCTAATAGTTTTTTGTGGAGTCATTAGGTTTCTGTAGATGTAAGATCATATGGTCTGCAAAGAAGGATAATTTGACTTCTTCCTTTCCAATTTGGATGCTTTTATTTCTTTATCTTGTATGATTTCTGTAGCTAGAACTTTCAGTACTCTGTTCAATAACAGTGGTTAAGGTGGGCATCCTTGTCTTGTTTTAGAACTTACAGGAAAGGCGATCAGTTTTTTTCTATTCAGTAGGATATTCACTGTGGATCTGTCCTATAAGATTTTTATCATGTTGAGGTAAATTCCTTCTATTTCCAGTTTTTGTACAGTTTTTATCATGAAGGCATATTGAATTTTATTGACTGCTTTTTCAGCATCAGTTGAAATGATCATATGGTTTTTGTCCTTTGTTCTGTTGATATGATATATCACATTGATTGATTTGCCCATGTTGAACCATCCTTGCATCCCTGGGATGAATCTCACTTGGTCATGAAGAATGTTGTTGAATTTCATTTGCTAGTATTTTGTTGAGAATTTTTGCATCTATATTCATCAAAGGTATTGGCCTATAGTTTTCGTGTGTGTGTGTCTGTGTATGTGTGTGTCTTTGTCTGGTTTTGGTATCAAGTTGATACAGGCTTCATAGAATGAATTTGAGAGTATTCCCTCCTCCTTAATTTTTTGTAAGAGTTTCAGTAGGATAGGTATTAATTTTTCTTTGAATACTTGGTTGAATTCAGCAGTGAAGCTAGCAGGTCTTCGGCTTTGCTTTGATGGCAGACTTTATTACTGCTCCTATCTTATTACTCGTTATTGATTTATTCAGGTTTTGGATTTCTTCCTGGTTCAGTTGTGGTAGGTTGTATGTGTCTAAGAATTTATTCATTTCTTCTAGGCTTTCGAATTTATTGGCATATAGTTGCTCATAGTAGTCCCTAATGATCCTTTAGATTTCTGCAGTGTCAGTTATAATCTCTCTCTTTCTTATTTTGGTCAAGCAAGGGAACCTTGACCTTCATCTGAAGTATCATTTGGAGTTTTTGAGGAACAACTGATGCCTTTGTGCCTAAAAAGTCCATGTTACTGCAGGTGCATACATTTCAGGTTAAATGTAAATATACTGGCTTTTGTTCTGAAAAGGATACAAACTTTTATGTCTCTATCTTCACATCCCTTGCTGTTTGTTTTCTACCATTTCATTTTCTATCCATCATGTATTATCTCCTTGGCCCCTAGGTTATTTTATGTAGTGTGCTCCTTGACCTTTTTGTTCTGATGAGCAGTAGGGAGAAAGAACTTGCTGAGACAGAGATAACCCCTTACAGCAACAGTTAAGTGTTAGACTCTCAGTAAATGTTAAGGAAATCTACTGTGGATGTATGTTTGGGCTCAAGAGAATTTTCTTGTTCAAAAATTTGCTGTTTACAAAAAATCTGTATTTTCTTTGTTATAAACACAAAACTGTACTCTATACTTAAATAGCATGATGAGGTAGAAAGGAAATTTGGAAACAGTGTCCAAGCCCAACTTTGGGCAAGTGCTTACCTTTCCTGATCTGCAATTTCATTATTTATATAAAGGAGAATGTTGTATTATACTAATTGGTCTCTAATTTTCCTTCTAGCTGAGAAATTCTATGAAACTTATTATTATAAAATATGAATTTTTCTCCAAAAGCTCATTTTTGAAGCACATATTTTCTAAACTATCATTGAAACATTATATTTTACTTTGTCATTGTTTCCTATAAACTTGTGGCTACTAATAGCTTAATGGAAGATTTTCAGTTTGATTTCATAAAACAACATTTGTTAAAATGAGTCCTCTCTTGTTACTTTGCTTAACCTCAGACTGTGAACAATATAGAAAAGTTTTCTTCTTTCTGGTAAAATAGAAATTGTGGTAACTTTGCTTTCAAATGTAGGAGCACAAGACAGTGTTCTTTTAGAACATCATTTTGACATAATGTGGTTTTGTTCTCTTCCCAAATACTGTGTTAGGGTCAGCTTCTGTATATACAGGCACTTGTGGAATTTGCATGAGACCTTATGTTTTTCTCTGCTGAAGAAAAACATGTTTATTTGAAAGGATACAGATTATACTAGATTATGACATACATTAAATTTTTTTTGTAGGGGGACAAAGGAAACGAAGGTGAAAAAGGTGTTCAGGTTTGTTGTTTACTTTTTATAGGGGGGTGGTGCTTAGCAATAAAATTGGAACTTTGTTCTTTTTAATTCCGATAATTGTTTTTCTAGTTCCTTCCTGTTTCACCATCAATATATAATTGTTAAATCCTATCTTTATGCTGTTGAGTTCCTCAGACAACATCAAATCTAACCTTAAGATTCTTCACCACGTCGCTGTTGTAGAAAACTTGGGAACCAAATGATTCAACAAAATAAAGATAGGGATTTTATTACATACTTCTGTTATGTATTTACTTATATATTTACAGTGTGTTTGTTTCCAAAAATGTTTTGAAAAATGACAAAAACTAATTTGGTAAAAAAAAAACCTAACACCAAATATAAAACATACTCAAACTATTATATAAGGAAGGAAAATTATATCAGGCTGAGGAAACCTAGGGTGATTTAGTTTGAACCTAGACAGACATTTAGTTTGGGGTGTCTTAGCAACAAAGGCAAAGAGAAGAACCATGCTGCTACTTTGGGAGACAAGGATAGTTTCACCTCAGTTAATTTAAGTGTCTGAAAAGGGATTTTTCATTCATTGAAGGATGACCCTTGAATAGGGTGCCACTAGCTGAGTCAATGATATGCTGACTCGGAATAAATTATATCTGATGGTCTTTCAATCTTTTAAGTTTTAGAAATATAAAACTTTTTAACCATGAATTATATTAATAAGTCTAGTATCCAGACAGTATTTTAATGAGGTTTTAGAGATTACAAATCTCAGTTACAGTGTCTGAGCTCTGCTGTTCAGAATAAGCTTAAAGTAAATAGAAAAATACTTTGAAAAATTTCACAAGTATAGAATTCTGAAAGCCCTAGAATTTCTAGAGGCATATAAGGAAATTTCAAATTGGAATAATAGTCAAAATCTACTAAGTTCACAGTCTTAACAGTCTCTACTTGTGAATTTATTCTTAACACATATGAAACCTTTAGAGTAGCATGAAAAAATTCAGTTGTTTTCAGATAATTTTTTATGGAGGATCTTCAAGTATTAGTACAATATGAGGTAAATTTTAAGTAAGGATCTGTGAGTTCTAGACCCATATATTCCAATTCCCTTCTTGGTATTGCATTTAGATACCTCGTGGGCACCTCAAGTTCAACATGTCCAAAACCAAACTTGTCATCTTTCCCCATAAACCACTTCCTACTTAAAGGTTCCTTGTCACAGCAATCAGCCCTAAATATTTCTTGAACTTGGCCCTTTCTTTCCATCCCCACTGTCCTAATTGTTTCTTATCAGGGATCCTGGGTTATTGCAATATCTTCTTAACATAGCTCCTTGAGTCTTTCCTTCCCCCCATACTTTTACTAGCATGAAATAGCTATGCTATACATCTGCTTTGGAATCCTTTAATGGTGCCCCACACATTTGAAGATAAAATCTGTCCCACAAAGTACCTCCTGGTTTGACTGAATCTTCTTCTTTAGTGTTATCTCTTGCCACTCTGCCCACTAATTATCCATTCCTGATGGGCTGCTTTAGCCAAAAGGAACTATGTGCCTTTGCCCTGTGTCTGCTCTCCCTGGTACACCCTCCTATCCTTTCTCCAATTGGCCACCTCTGACTCATCCCTCAAGGCTGAACTCAAGGGTGAGTCACATTGCCTACCCTCTCAGTCAGATGCCTTTCCCTAAGACGCAGTAGTATCCAGCCCAGATGTTTAATTATGCATTGTATGCTTATCAGACAGTATTTTCATCATTCTTGATTTAATTGTTTATGTTTCCTATTGCACATTAAGCAACTTGAAGGCAACAGTGATACCTTTGTTTCAGTGTCCCTAAGTGCCAGCAAATAGATGCTGCTCAATAAATATTGGGAAATAACTTACATAAGTAGATGAGTAAATCACTAGGCCAGAGTGATTTGAAATTTTAATCACTAATCTATTTTTTTAATCTTTCATTGAATGTACTCTCTAGGCATACATCTTCCTAGAAAATGCTAATTGTCTTGTCCAGTATAGGGATGAGTAGTGCTTCAGGGTCTAGTGTGATGTCTTATATATGGTGGATACAAAAATATTTATTGAATGGACATGTTTATATCTTTCTTAATTGTTCTCTCTTCTAATTTGTCTTGATTTAAAGACTTTCAATTTTTTTACTAAAATGTATTAATATGTTTTAATTTTTTAAAATAAAATTTTAAAGAGGTCTTTTTGTCTTTACATGTTCATAATAGATTTCTTCCTCTCTGGTCTCCTTGAGTCCATTCTACTTCCTTCCTCCCACACTTTTACATTGCAGTTAGATGCCTCATGGGCACCTCAAGTTCATACACTGAACATAATTGTGTCATTGAAATTAATAAAATGTCCACATCCATTAGATTTTTAAACTACTTTCGTAGTTTAAAATGAAGGTTATAATGTCATAATATGAGCTCAGCAGAACATCCTCATTATCTAGAATTATTTAATATTCACCCCAAATCAGTTGTTTTTTCCTTGTCTTCTATTCATTTTAACTCTAAGATTAGGATGACTTTACTTCTTTTCCTGTGAGTGACTAACTTTCCCATCTCTCACATAATTTACATATTTGCATCACTGCTTTTGTGACAATTCTTCTGTACTTCAGGGTAATACATAGTTTATATTGTGTATGTGATTACATCATAAGTGTGCAAACTAATTAATGATGTTTATTTAATGTTAAAGGGTCAAAAGGGAGAAAATGGAAGACAAGGAATACCGGGGCAACAGGTATTTTTGTTTTTCCTTTGATGAAAAATGAAATAATGAGTTACATAAGTGGATAATGCTGAGAGAGGGATACTTGCAAATAAAAGTGGGTGCAGAGAGGCATAGGTATCACACGCATTCTAAGCATACTAGGTTGAAGATGTAGAGGGTGATGGTGATAATGATTTTCTTTAATTGTTTTATATTTTCACTTTCCCATACTGATAAAATGGGTGGCTGTGAAATTTGGTTTTCAATACTTTCTTCTGGCCAAGTAAATGCCTGAAGGTGGAAAATTCCACTCATATCTTATGTGAGTTCTTGGCCTGAATAACAGTCAGCCACACAATGGCAGTATCTCCAAACTTGCTGGTTAGTCTTGATTTTCTTCTTCAAATCTGAACAGTTGGGGCCACATGTAGTGGGGGAACATACTTCTTTCCCTTTAGTTTGTTCAGAGATATAACTTACTACTCTAGAGGCTTATTAAAATGCTGTCTAGAGGGACTGTGTTGTGGAACAGACACATAATATTGCTTTGCCTCTCCCTTGACTAAACTCTTCTCATTGGGTAGGGTTTCAGTGAGATTGTCATGTGGCATGTGAGTTTAATCAGAGCCAACATGGACCCCAAAAAGCATAAAAGTGATTGATACTTACATTGCATATTTGCTGCTGCACTACCTATAGTTTGGGTGATATCAGTTCCGACTTGGTCTAAATTGAAAGGACAACGTATATATGTGCATCTTCCCATGGGGTAGACCTCTTTTTCTGAGTGTGAGTGGGAGAAACATTCAGCCATTACACCAGCTCTGGAGATAGGGGGATAAAACTGTGTAGTAATATTTCCAAGGACAAGGGCCTTGGTTCCTTACTTGGAGGATTCGGAGGAGCCATGGGGGACTACCTTGGGCCCCTATTCTTTGTGGTCTCAGATGAAAGGCAAGAGCTCAATATTAAAAAGACTTGAGAATTTAGAAGCTAATAACAAGAGCAAAAGTAACTGAGAGGAGAAATGAATTGAGTTTGCCTCAGTACAATTATGTTCAATAAAAAATGTCTTTTAATTTTCATGCTCCTCCACTCCACTCAAACCCACTTGATGATACAACCAACTCTTTCCCTAGTGCCTTCCCTGGCAACACAGATCAGCCTTCTGAGTTTCCCTAAGTTAATCACACAGTGTCTATAAATAGCTGTTCTCATAGAACCTTTGCCCCTTCATCCATTCAACCTTCATGACCCAGGTCTTTCACCCAAAATTGTTACTTAATAGTAACTATCTGAAAAAAAAAAAAAAAAAAAGATATTTCCTTTGGAATTTGAGCTGACAACTTAGCTAGCTCACTGGCTTACAGATGACACTTCCTCCAAAGTTCCATTAACTTGTTGTTTTCTCATTTCTCAAGGAGAATAATGTGTCTACTCTCCTAAGGCAGGATTTAGGCTCCCTGGAAAGCTTCTGCCCTCAATTTGTTGGGAGCCATGTTTCCCACCGCCAGGAGCTGAGTCTATATGAAGCAACCAGGGGCCAGAACAGCTGTTGCTTTTCAGCAGCTGAATCCCAAACTCCTTATGTAAACGAATTCTTAGTTACCTGTCATCCTACCAAGTGCTGCATGTGTGTAATTTTTTGGCCCTCATTTTGTGAACAGGGTCCAAGTGAATGTTTCTCTCACAAAATCATCGTAATGGATTCTCAGATGACAGCTGTTTTCAGTTTCGGCTCTAATTCGGTTCTCATACTGAGAAATTACTATTTTATCTTTCCCCTTACATTGGCTGCAGTTGTAGGATTATGTCTGGTAAGGGATCTCCCCTGCGTTTCTTCAGAAACAGAACTTAAGAATGGCCACACAGAAAATGTTTTACTCACTAATAGATTTTTATATAAAACTAAATATTTGGTGTTTTTATGCTCACATTTTAATTTGAGACTCTACCTGTCTTTGTGACAAATGACTTTACCTAATTCTTTGTTTCCTTTGTCTAATTTAAATACCATGTTTAAGGAACCTAAAAGTCAAAAGATACACCCAAACTCAAACTTCATTGTGTGAAATGTTATACATTAAATTTCATATTGAATTGAAGAACATCAGTTTTTAAAGTTGAATAATGAAACTGTACCTGTGTATATGAAAGTTATACCTCTTTTCTTGAACTGATACTGTGTGATTTTAGAGCGCAAATGTACAATGAATTTCAAAAATGGAAAATTTGCATGCCTTTCCTGAGAGTTTTTATCTATGTCATTGGAGTGAATTTGTGAGAGAGTTGAGTGGGAAAGAATTTAATAGAGCCGTCCAGATGCCGCTAGTAATTATGGTGATGAGTGAGCTTCATGCTTGGGCTCCCTAGTGTTTATATCACTGGAGAAAAACCCATATTTTACATTACACTGCTTCTGTAGGCTCTTAGTTACCAGCAGTGAGTGGTTCAGGCACAGAACAAATTTGTGTTTTCTCTTTTATTAGTTATTTTTAATGATTTCTTTGCTTTAATTCATCCTTTATCAATAGTACTCAATCAAAACTTAATTTTAATTTTCCTTAAAATGGTAATATATTTTAAAAGCCAAATTCCATCCTAAACTACACATTTGATTCATATCTAAGAATAAAACAGTTATACAAATTAAAATTTTTATATTATTCAGTTAACATATTTTCTAATGATTAGCCTCCTTTTTTTTCTCTTTATTAGTTTTTTTCTTAACTTTTTGTTTTTCCTCCCATCTAGTCTTATTTAGCCTCCTTTAAAAAGGAAAAAAGATCTCATATGTGTAATTCTGTCGCCAATCCTATCAATATGTTCCAAACTGAATATTAAAGTTAGATTAAATATGTGGTAAAAGGTGCATACCACATTACTAGTATTGAAACTCGAACATTTATTATAATTTTTTCCTATTAATTTCCAAAGGGAATTCAAGGCCATCATGGTGTAAAAGGAGAGGTATGTTTCTTCATATATTTTGCTCCCTTTGTCTAGTTCTTATTGCTTGGATTTTGATACTGTGTAAAGCTAGCTTTGAGTTACAAAACAGGAAATGTCCTCCTTCATGTTCTTCAATAGAAGTTTCTAATTAGTAATTTTCAGAATATATACATTTATACTGAATTAGACATGATACATAGTTTCCAATATTATTGGATCTTCTTCTAGACTGGAAGCTAAAATTTTCTGCATATTTTCAATAAAGAATATTGTATGTTCCAGTGTTTGTCTGTTCCACTTGAAAGTAAGCTCCTTGGGAACAGTACTCTGTCCTGGCCATTGTTTTATCTCTGGTACTATGCATATTACCTATATACTATGCTCAATAAATAATAGATGTTTGTAGGGCTGGCTGGTTGGCTGTATGTTTAAACACCAGCTTAACATGATACTTCTCTTCTGGTCAATGGCAGTATTTTCCACATAGTTATATATATACACACACATACATACACATGCATATATATTCATAGTCATATCCTTAAAGACTTTTATGATGCAATTATACCTTCTGAAATATTTACTAGAAATTTTAAAGATTTCTCTTGGTTTTAGAGAGGTGAAAAGGGAGAACCTGGTGTCAGAGGTGCCATTGGACCAAAAGGAGAATCTGGCGTGGATGGCCTGATGGGGCCTTCGGGTCCCAAGGGGCAACCTGGGGAAACAGGTCCTCAGGGACCTCCCGGTTTGGATGGGAAGCCCGTATGTATTTTTCTTCTTTCAAGTTTTAGATTTTCATTGCTTTTTACTCAGCATGTACATGTTATAACCCTTAATAATTTGATGCAGGGAAGAGAATTTTCAGAACAATTTATTCGACAAGTTTGCACTGACGTATTAAGAGGTAAGTCTCAAATGTAGAGTTTTAATAACTTTGCAAATTACAAAAGTAATGCAAATTCTTGGTAGAAATTTTAGAAGATATAAGTAAGAAAAAGAAGAAAATAGATAATATTTATAAGACCCTGTCTGTTTTTTTATAATGAACATTTTTATAAAGATGGAATATTACATATATGCTTATAATCTTTTTAATAAAGCAATTTATCATTATGTCACCATTAATTAAATTTTCTTTTGTAACATAATTCTTGATAATTTAATTCATAAATATGGATGTCTACAATTTAATTTACCAATTTTTTGGGGGAGGCAACTTTTACTTTGATCTCTATTTTAAGCAATTGCAATAATAAAATTATTGCACAGAGCAATGAATCTTTCCATAGTTAAATTCCTCGAAGTGAAATTATTGGCTAAGAGAGATCTTCATAGATATTTTTTCTGTAATTAAAAAAACGTTATTAGAGATATTAACTTCAAATCACCATTTAAACATACGGGATGGGGTTTCTTTGTTTTTAAGCCCAGCTACCAGTCTTACTTCAGAGTGGAAGAATTCAGAACTGTGATCATTGCCAGTCCCAACATGGTTCCCCTGGTATTCCTGGGCCACCTGGTCCTATAGGCCCGGAAGGTCCCCGAGGATTTCCTGGTTTGCCAGGAAGAGATGGTGTTCCTGGATTAATGGGTGTCCCTGGACGCCCAGGGCCCAAAGGATTAAAAGGTACCTAATTTGTTTGAATAAGCAAATGAATTTTAAAAAGGCATTTTTTTTTTGTATTCACACCCTGTATTCATTTACTAGGCAAGAGTTAACTGTTTTCATGATAGAAAAAAAATTTTGTTTTTATTTCAGCTTATTATGGGGGTACAAAAGTTCAGGTTATATATATTGCCCATGTCCCGCCCATCCCTTTTTTTGTAAATCTCTAAGTCTTTAAATAATTTGTCAACTGAATTGAAGAAAAATTATTTTATTTTCTTGATGCAATATTCTCAAGTAGGGAGAGAGGTCAAAATTATGAACACGTGAAGTTACAAATTAGAAAATGTTGACAATGCTCTTAGAAACTTGGCTTGAGGCTAACAAGGTATTTAAATGGAAAATCACAGATAACATTTCCTTTATTTTAACTTTGGTAGCTTTCTGCACTGTTACCTTATTCAAGATTTTTTTTCCTATTATAGGAAGAATTATATTTTGCAATCAAATTTCTTTATAGCACACAACTTACCTCTCCTTGCCTGTAAATGTTTACATGAAATGTTGGTTAATAAATCTTTCCTTTTTGTTTAATATTATATTAACAACTTAGATCTTTTGTGACAGTAATAAAAGAACAACTGTGATTAACACAGAGGACTAGTAATCTCAAGCCATTTTGTTTTCTTAATATTCGATTCCCATTAAGTCTTGTATCTAGACCACTGATAATTTTAGAATTTTTTGCTTTAAAAACTGTTTCCCATTAGTAATAAAAATAGGTGGCAAGATATTTTTAAAAGACATTTTTTTCAATGTGTATATGAACAGATTTGAAAGGAAGGATCTAGAAGACAGTGATTTTACGGTAAAAGTAAGCTTGCTCACATGTTTGACACTCTGCAGGCCTGCCAGGAAGAAATGGGGCAAAGGGCAGCCAAGGGTTTGGGTATCCTGGAGAACAAGGTCCTCCTGGCCCCCCAGGTAAGAACTGGTATATGCTTGTAAGTGTTGCTGCATATTTTGCTTTAAGAAAAATCATTATTGATCTATGTCAAATAATTTGAAACCAAGACATTTGTTTCCTTTATTGAGTCATTTACATTTAAGACATTGAGGTCTAACTTTTAGAATATTTTTTCATATATTATCTTATATTCACAAATCATTCAGGATTATCTCTTGCTTATCATTTAGACTGTCTAATATCTACTCCTTAGAAGAGGTCTAGAATGCTTTTAGTTACCACTGCTTACCGGTTGTACAATATTGTTTAATCTTTATGACCCTTAAGGAAGCAGAATAATGCTGAGGTGGACTCTTGAATAACCCCTGATAGCTGTGCTAGTTAACTTTGCCATGCCTCAGTTTCCTCATTTGTAAAATGGTGTTGATAATGTCATCTGCATCATGGCATTATTGGAAGATTAAATGAGTTACTATATGTAGTGCTTTCAGAACAGTGCATGGCAATCATAGCTATGTTTTCAATAAATGTTTGCTATTATTATTTTAGATGTTACTAACTCATGAGGCTTTTGAGTGGATCAAATGATTTAATACTACTTATGTAAAACACTAAGAACAATACCTACAATCCTAGTTACGTTCTAAATAAATGTTTATTAGTAGTAGCAGCAAAATAAGTAGAGTAGTAGGAAATACTCCAAACCCCTCTGCTCCATCCCAAAACGTGAATATTTTGTTTTTGTTATTTGGAATCATCTTTAAATGGTCAATATCCTAACTTAACTTTTCTGTCCTGGACCATGCTAATTGAACTACTCAGGCAATGTTTCAAAAATTAGTGCTATAAAATCTATGTGTGTTGATGACTGTTATGCTATGACAATGACAATGTATTGAGATATGGAAACTAAATATATATATATATATATATATATATATATATATAAAATGGAAATAGTCATTTGTATGGCAGATATGGCACAAAAAGGACTTTTAGAGCTTTGGATTATCTATTTATCACCTGTTAATTTATAATATTGGCAAAAGATAGGCTGAAAGGAAGAAATAAGTTTGGACAATCCACAAATTGGAATATTAGAATGTTAGCTTAATGGCTTAATCAGTAGCATGATTGCTAAATTAATATGCCTAGCCTGATTTTACAAAAATTACGGATTACTTTTGGAAGGTTCTTTTCAGAGGGGAAAGCATGTAGAATTAGCAAGAGCATGCCTCTTCTTTTAAATTAGTGCACATATGTAAAGTGTTCAAGAGGTTTTATTGTTCATTTTAAATTTCTTGCACAATCAGTTACTTCACCATCAGAAACCAAAGTCCTCTGTTCACATATTGCCAATGTCCCATCTTAGGTCCAGAGGGCCCTCCTGGAATAAGCAAAGAAGGTCCTCCGGGAGACCCAGGTGTCCCTGGCAAAGATGGAGATCATGGAAAACCTGGAACCCAAGGGCAACCAGGCCCCCCTGGCATCTGTGACCCATCCCTATGTTTTAGCGTAATTGTTGGGAGAGATCCATTTAGAAAAGGACCAAACTATTAGTGTCTGATGCCTCATTCAGCAACCTAGGCATGGTGCTTTTCTTTTGTGGTCTTTTGCATCTCAGGAAGATAGCCAACAGTAATCCCTTGAAAAGAAACTAAAGTACCTCGGTGTTTTTATTGTTTTGTTTTGTTTTTTTTTCCTTATGGAAAAATATATACAAGGTCACATATACTGATTTCAAAGGCTCTCAGTCATTTGGAGTCCTTAGATTAGTAGCATTAATTAAATCTCAAGGGTTTCTTGTAAAGTCCATTTGTTCTAATCAAAGTTAAATATAAAATCCACCATTGCTTGCTCGCCAGTCGATTTTAGTTACTGTGAAGCAGTTCACATTCAGCCTCCATGCAGTAGCGATTTGAGTTCAATTTCATGTTTGTGTGAATTTCATGTTTCCCGTCTCACAGCTCATGCTTGTACATTACCCAAAACGTATATTTGGTCGTTGGAAATAAGATCAAGGCTGATATTCAGCTGGGATAGACCGTATTGCTGTATTTGTCATTTACTCCAGTGTCTGTGCCTATTGGTAAGGGTCAGTGGACTGCTTGTTGTTCAGTGTTTTAAATATCACTAATCATATGAGATTAATGTATTTCTTACTTCATTTACAGACTCTCAAATCAGGTTAACGATTATGCTAAAAAGGAATATTAATCACATTGGGAATGGTCAAAATCATGTAACATTAAAAATATTTCAGAAAAAATGTTTCATTGTACAACATATTCAAAGAAAATGTAAATTCAGAAGTACCCGAAAGACTTTATACTTGCTGATTAATTGGTATCTTTGTTGTATGCCCTCATTTTCCTTTTCACTTATTATATGTGTATGTTCATATATGTTAATTTTCATTGTAGCAAAGTTAATGGGAATAAATGCCCTAGTTGAAAGGAAAGATAACTACACAAATCCTAGAATGTATTGATATTTTTAGCAGACTTTAAAATATTACGAATAGCCTTTGTGTATTGTTCCTAATGCTTTTGTAAGGGACAGAATTTGAGATGCTTCATTTTTGTCATGCTTAAAATTTTGTTACATGCTTGTTATTCAGAGTACAATAAAGTTTTGTACAGGACTCATTACAGTGTCTTTTTTTAAAAAACTTAATTTTAACTGACTGCTGAATACATCATCACGTGGTCATTTGTTCAATGGATATAATTAATAGATTGTTTACCCTATTTTTAAAAAATGTGTTTGTCTGAAATAAAAGCTTACAAATTGAGTTGGTGTGCTACTCACCTGAACAGGTGCAACACCTGCTTCCTAGCCCAGTCATGGCTATTGATCAATGTTTAACATGTTATTCAATGTTATTGACATGCACATTCTACCACTTTGATGAGGACTTTGAGGAGACTAAAGTCCGTGAAGTTTAGTACCTGAATGAACATAAGGCTTCTTTTGAAGTTCTATCCTCAGCAAAGTCCCAAGTGTCTGCTTAGGCCTAACAATTTTATTATCCCTGCTTTAATTATGGCATTTGCTGCTAAGACCTGATAAAGAAGCAGAAAAAGGTAGCTGGTACCATTTCTTCATTCATTCAACCAACATTACCCCATGGCTCTTAAGTGCAAGATACTGAGCCTGGGATACAATGGCAAGATGTTGGAATCTGGCCTAAGGGAACTCATTTCTGAGGAGACACAGGTAAGTAAACAAGGAAAAGTAAAACATGTATGATTTCAATACATGCATTCTAAGAGAGAAGATGATACTGTAGACATGTATAAAAGATGGTGATATGGACTGAATTGTATTTCCCCCAACTCGTAAGTTGAAGCCCTGACTCTCAATGTGACTATATTTGAAGTTAAGGCTTTTAGGAGGTAACTAAGATTAAATGAAGTCATAAGGGTGTGGTCCTAAACCGACAGAATTGGTAGCTTTTATAAGAAGAGGAAGAGCTCCCTCTCCCCTCCTCCTTTGTCTACACCCCTCCCCACCCAGGAGTACACCCAGGAGAGGCTATGTGAGGGCTGTCTGCAACCCGGAAGAGGCCCCTCACCAGAACCGGACAATGCAGGCAGCCTAATCTTGACCTTCCAGCCTCCAGAACTGTATGAAAATAAATTTCTTTTTAAGCCTCCAAGTCTATATTTTGCTATGGCATTTCATGCTGACTAATGCAAATAGTGGTAAGCTGGCAAGTATTAGCCTATCCAAGTCATGCAAAAATAATGAAAATGAGCAAAAGCTGGAGGATTAGACAAAGCATGGAAGCATGGAAAATTCCAGAAAATACAATTTATGGAATATTAACCATATTTACTTTGAGTATCTCTAACTTTTTATTTTTTATTTTTTTAGAGACAGGGTCTTGCTTTGTCGCCTAGGCTGGAATGCAGTGGCATGATCATACCTCACTACCGCTTTGGATTGCAGGGCTCAAGCCATCCTTCTGCCTCAGCCTCCCAAGTAGCTGGAACTGCAGACGCGTGCTACCACGCCCAGCTAATTTTTAAATTTTTTTGTAGAGATGGTGTCTTGCTATATTGCCCAGGCTGGTCTTGAACTCTTGGCCTCAAGTGATCCTCCTGCCTCAGCCTCCCAAAATGCTGGAATTACAGGTGTGAACCACTGTGCCCAGTGTGTGCTTTTAAAATTGGTATCTCAGGATAAACTATTTCCATAATTTATCACAGTATATGATACATCCCAACATAGTTTTGCCTTGGACAAATTTGAGACTAACCCATAACATACTGATTTTTAAGAATGAGTAGGTGAGTGTTTTTTGTCCTGCAGGTACATTTTTGCACCATAGTTGTTTGTCAGCACCATGTTACGGGCAAGCCTTTTAGTGTAGTTGCTAAGGGCAAGGCTTCTGTAGTGAGATTGCCGGGATTCAAATCCCTATTTTCTATTTCTAGCTGTGAGTCTTCAGAACATTTATTTACCTCCTTGTGCTTAAATTTCTTCATATGTTGGGGGAAATTAATAATATTTACCTCATAGTGTTAAGATTAAATGAGATGAAACGAAATTAATCAGTAGAATAAAGTCATACAGTTTACCAGAACCATACAGAAGATGTGGGTTTATCAAATCTTGAGAGTGAAACATTTAAAAAACATATTAAAAACATTTTGTATGTGTGTAACTGATACTGAATAAAGTTAACCTGATTCACTGCCATTCAGAATGAAACTTTCAGTCTTAAGGGTAAAACTAATTCTCCATAAAGGCTATCTTTCCCAAATTTTAACCATTTTGCTCTAAGACATAAAATAGGAACAATTTAGAAAAAAAAAAAAACCGTTGGGGTTTATGGTCTTGGGGTACTGTATTTTGTTCCTGGTAATTAGAACTTTATTAGGCACTTAATTTAATTTTCATTATGAAGATGTTTTCAGTTGGAATGGAACTGGAACTCAACTTTTGATCCCCAGTAGAGGGCAGCAAAATACACACATACATGCATGCATACGTACATACATATACACAGGTAAGCTATGGTAAGCTTTCCTCATTATAGTACTCATATAAATTATCACTCTATATCTTTAGCCTGAACATTTTCTCATTTTTGTAAGTATGGTTAGAAGTTAGCCTTAAAACATGATTGTTTCAAAGAAGAAAAGAATATATGGTTTTCATAAGTTGAACAACTACATCATAGTTAATCAAGTTGATATTTTGATGTCTTGCCTATCTGGTTTACCTTTGTATAGTTCCATTTCTTAAAGTGCTCTGGCTAGGAGCTTTGATTAGTTCGTCTGATTGATAACTTCATTGTCAAAGGAGAGGTTCAACACTCACTCCCGATAATACTTAGTTACAGATCTGGCCCATTAGCTGTGTCCTGCCAAGGGGAGGTAGAAAGCTGTTCTTGTCATTATGTTGAGATTGCACTGAATCCTCAAAGGACTTGTCACCCTAATCCTTGTACAATAGGTTGTATAAAATGTCAACACAAGAGGTTAGCAGCTCTGTGACTAGAGCAAGCATCCAGAGCTTCATTTTTAATGACTGCAGGAATAGGATAGGGAGCTTCAAATGGAACTTCAAATTCAGAGTCTTTTCTGTAGTTTTAAGGGAAAGACCAGAAATCAACCCATGGTTTGGTTTAATTGAACTGTAAATATTTCTTTTGGGGATATTTTAACAAAACTTTATCTTAAAAGCTCTATAGAAGGTTTATTTTTCCCCAAATAACACATTTGAAATAAGGAACATTACTACAATGATAACCCACTAAGTAATGTCTGGGTTATGCCTTCCCAAAAGTAGGTTTTCACAGAAGAATTGCAAATAAACAGATTCCAAAATTCCCATATTGTTATTTTAGGTAAAAATGACAACTTGAAGTAGGCGACTGAAGGATCATTCCGAATAAGAACTGGGAGCAATAACAGTGTTTTTCCATCATGTCCCCAGTTCAGTTCCCATTTCAAAATAATATTTAAAAACTAATTTGTAAAGTGTCTATGGCTCTGATTGACATTCAAAGTAAAATTATGACATATGTCATTTTGACAAAAGGTAAAAAGAGTCCTGTGACATGTGATGTCGAATGAGTTTAGTAACTTCCCTGAATCTGTTTTTTTAATCTATAAAACAAAGGTTTAAATGACTGTATTTTTCAACCATGGCTGTACATTAGAATTACCTAGGGAGCTTTAAAAAAAATACTCTTGCTTGGGTTCCACCCAGATGTTCTGGTGTAATTGGTTTGCCTTCCTGGCAGAGGAAATAGCTTATAAAGGGCCTTGAGCCTGAGGACATTGCTCAATGGGAGTGAAAGTAATTCTATATTATTGGGTTCTAGAAAGCTGGTGGTGGAGAGCAGCAAAAGAGTGGAGACAATGAAGGTGGGAAAAGGAATGGATAGGGAAGGAGGAGATATGAAAGAATCTTGCAGGATTTTAAGAAGGAAGTAGCACAAAGAGATTTGCATTTTAGATTGATCACTCTGGTTAGAGAGAGAATACAGGAGTCCTCCCTTATCTCAGGGAGATAGTTCTAAGACCTCTAGTAGTTGCCTGAAACCTCAGATAGTACTGAACCCTGTATATACATGATGTTTTTTCCTGTAAGTACATACCTATGATAAAGTTTAATGTATAAATTAGGCACAGTAAGAGATTAACAATGAAATAGATCAGTTAAAACAATATACTGTGATAAAAGTATATAACTATAGTGTCTCTCTCTCTCCCTCTCTGTCTCTCTTTCAAAATATCTTATTGTAACTGAAATCTTGAAAATCACAGCTGTATGTAAAGCAGGGATTACTGCTGTTGAAAGTATGCAAGAGTGGAAGTGGAGAAGCTAATTAGGTGTCATTACATTGGCACTAAGGATAATGATGAAAATAATAGAGGGTAAGACAAGCAGAGGGGATAGAAAAAGAAAGCCGTCAACTTCTTAGTTGTACTAAAATCACGGATAACTTCCAGAATGTACCTACCGCATCCAGGAAGGTAAAGGCTTACTGTTAAATAGTGTGAAATAAATGTATGAACAAAACAGTTTAGGCTTTGCACTTGGTTGTTGGACATAGGATAAGCTGGTTTGCAGGGCTCAGGGCTGCATCTTTTAGGGGTCTCTATCGAAAATGTTGGTGGGTTCAGAGTGAGTACTATGGCCTGGAATGGGAATGGGAAAGTATTCATTTCAGGCTACAGCTGGGGCAAAACATGCCATTATGTTTTCTGACTACCTCTGAGAGTGACCAGAAGTCACCACTCTCAAGTTTTATTCATACCAGCCTTCTACTGATTAAAACAGTGAAATGTGTCCATTTTTCTTTTTCTCTGATGCTTAAGGAGTCAAGAGAATAATATTTTACTCGTGCCTGGGGTCCTTTAGGAGTGGTGCAGTGACATTTGTCAGCAGCACAGATGGAAGAATGTGACCAATGGGCTTTCTTTTTATGACGTGGACACTACACTAAAGCGGTTCATATTTGATGAGGAACTGAAAGTCTATGTAATGGGTGTCATTTTGGCTGGAAATGTTTAGTTAAGCAAATTAGCTGCTTAAGATAAAAGGATGCACTCCCACCTCCCCAGATCATCTGGAATGGCCTTAAATTCTAGGAAGAAACACCAAAGCCCTTAAACAGAAATGATAAATAGAAGTGTTTAGAGCCAGATCCCAGCAAATTGCTAGTGGTTGCTTGGAGAAATGCAAAATTTAATTTAGATGTGATTTTCCTTGCCTTAAGGATAAAGTGGTGAGATTAAAGGGGTTGGGGAGTAGAGGAGAAAATGAGGATCTGTGTGTGGAGGTTGCATTCAGAGGAAAATCTATTTGAAACTGATTTTCCCATCTATGACATCTCCCAGGGATTTTTGAGCAACAAACTTGAATTTGTAACTTTAATAATACTTTTATTAATCTTGGAATTAGCTGTACAAAGCATGTAAATCTTATGCATTTTCTACATTAAAGAAACTCAGATGGAGACTTTTCATGGTTACATAATTAGGGGAATAGCAAGGATTCAAATCTAAGTCCTTCTATGTCCAAAGACTGGGCCATCTTCTATCATATTGTCCTCCCTTAAGAGAACTAAAAATTAAGTGATATAAGCTCTTATATTTCTTTATTTATTTTAAGTGATTTCCCCCTATTTCTGCTCATGGTGAATTCAGAGATAAAAAAAATCTTGAAACTCTGAGCTCACCTTAGGAATTATTAAAAAGGGAAGGAGCTTGTGCTACAGTGTCCAACTCCCATGCCAGTCATTTGTGATTACCTTGTAAGGCTCTTCGTGGAAACTTCTTTCTCTGACAATATAGTAAAACAGAAATATTGCCAGATCCAGAGATTAAGAAATATATTTAATAACTCATCCTAAATGACAAGTCAAGGAGTGATAGAAACTAAGGAAATCAGAGGTATTAGATGTAATTTCAGAAATTCTGTCCAGAAGTTTATTTTCTTAAAACTCATTAAACTTTTGTATTTGAAAGAACTCATTGGACAGTTGAGCTTTGAGGATTGCTCAGTGCTTTGAAAAGAAAATCACTGTTCCCTTCACAATTGAGGGGTAAAAGGGAAAGGGAGAAGCTTGTTTGGTTGGAAGCAGCTCACTAGAAAGAGCAGATCCTGAAGATTAACTTGGAGAGGCTTAACTCTCATTAGGAAATATACTGCTGATATTATTCAGAAAGAAATGAGTGAGAACACAGAATAATAGTGATTGGGGTTGGATGGTTTTGCCATGGGGAATAGATTTTTGTCATAGTAGTGGATTTACAACGATAAACCTCCTTATGGTTACATAACAAAAGACTGAAATATAGTTCATATTACCCTATGTTTTACTTCTATAATTTACAATGGATCTACCTAAAAAAAAAAAAAAAAAGACAAAAATTGGGGGAATAGAAGAGAGTAAGGAGTATAGGTGGAGGATTGCTTTTATCATAGATTTTTTGAGTTAAGTTTCCAATTTTAGATGCAAAGTGTTAAGGCTAGCTAACATTTTGCTTCTGCAAACAAGTAATATGGAAGAAAAAGAAAGTCTTTGGTTAAAAGAAGGTGTTTGTTGTGGATAAAAGAAAAGAACGTTAAGAACCAAACAAAAATCTTCTGAATTTATTTTCTCTAAAATTTTAGAAACACATCTAACATGATTGCTAATCTACTTGCACAGGGATCCTTTTGATAATAATATATTAATTCCATTTAAGACAACCTCCTTGTCCTTTTCAGCTTCTCTAAAGTTAAGGGTGGTAGCAGCTATTCTGGCTTTTGTTTACTGACAAGCTTGTGGAATGGGGAATAAGTGGCACCCACAGAGGAAAAGGGAAAAAAAGATAGTTGGCTGTGATTAGTTTTATACCACATCATTCCAGGATTCTGTTGTTCATTTTAAGGCAAACTAGTTAAAATTTTGGAGGCATAAGCTTACATAGGAAATGGTCACTGATTCCAATAGTACATAGAGTAAAAGAGATGAACACTGCTGTCTGTTCCCAGGAAATGTTAATGACCCCCTGCAGGTTTTAAGAGTCCTGGGAGCCTAGAGGAAAAGGAACGTGGGCTGCTGTTGAGATCTCTCAAGGAGCATAGTTACATTAGGAAGCGACTACAGAGACGTTAACAACAGCTGCTGTTGACTCAGTGATTTAAAAAACATTCTTGGCCGGGCGCGGTGGCTCACGCCTGTAATCCTAGCACTCTGGGAGGCCGAGGTGGGCGGATCGTTTGAGCTCAGGAGTTCGAGACCAGCCTGAGCAAGAGCGAGACCCCACCTCTACTAAAAATAGAAAGAAATTATATGGACAGCTAAAAATATATATAGAAAAAATTAGCCGGGCATAGTGGCGCATGCCTGTAGTCCCAGCTACTCGGGAGGCTGAGATAGGAGGATCGCTTGAGCTCAGGAGTTTGAGGTTGCTGTGAGCTAGGCAGACGCCACGGCACTCACTCTACCCTGGGCAACAGAGTGAGACTCTGTCTCAAAAAAAAATAAAAAAAATAAAAAAAAATAAAAAAATAAAAAACATTCTTTAGTCTTCACAGCTCCCTAGGTATAGGTAACGTTTTCATTTTATAGACAAAAACACTTGAGTTTCATGCTACTAGACAGTGATGAATCCAGAATTCAAACCCATTTCTGCTAGCCTCCAAAGCTTGTTTTCAGACTTACTATAACTAAAATGTGCTCTCTCTTGGTAATCCACGTGGCAACACCATGTTTAGTTGACTACTGGAGGCCAATTATCCACTCCATGGCTGTGTTCATCCGGCAGAATTTTTCACTGCCTGATCTTTACCTATTATAGTTCAGTCATGAGTGAAAAGGGAGACATTGCACTGAATTTTTTCTGTCCTTCAGAATGTCATTTGCAGGTTTCATTCAGAGTGACTATCCTGGGTCAATTTGGGGACTTCTCCCAAGTGTTCCATAACATCCTATGCAATCACCCAGGGTAACACTTTTGTTTTTAACCCTGTGTTGCAATTGTTCTTTGTCACTCTCCCCTATGAGACTGTGAGCTTGTTAAAAGTAAGCCCCATGCGGTGTTTGAAAACATATTTTGTTTTTTTTTTTTTTTTTTTTTTTTTTTTTTTTTTTTTTTTTTTTTTTTTTTTTTGAGACAGAGTCTCACTCTGTTGCCCAGGCTAGAGTGAGTGCCGTGGCGTTAGCCTAGCTCACAGCAACCTCAAACTCCTGAGCTCAAGCGATCCTCCTGTCTCAGCCTCCCGAGTAGCTGGGACTACAGGCATGTGCCACCATGCCCGGCTAATTTTTTCTATATATATTTTTAGCTGTCCATATAATTTCTTTCTATTTTTAGTAGAGATGGGGTCTCGCTCTTGCTCAGGCTGGTCTCGAACTCCTGAGCTCAAACGATCCGCCCACCTCGGCCTCCCAGAGTGCTAGGATTACAGGCGTGAGCCACCGCGCCCGGCCTGAAAACATATTTTGAAGTATATCTCTTTCCAAGGTCCATTTGAAATTGTTTTTGAACCATATTTGTCAGTATAAAGATCATATAAGGGAGAATTATCATGGTGCCTATTATCCTAGGATGTTGGTGATTTAATAGAGTAAAATTCTTAGAACAGTATCTGGAACATAGTAAGTAGCTAACAGATGATAGCTATCATCATTACAACTTTCTCATGACTGGCTTGTTCTGTTAGGCTCTGCTATGAATGTGCAGAACAAGATATGGGAACCAGAAGTTCTTTAACATCCCAGGTTGTTGGACAGACCTGCTACCATTTCCTAGCTGTGTGGCCTTGAACTTCGTTGTGATAAGCCCCAGTATTCTCAACTTTGAAAGGGGAATGGCGATAATATCTCAGAGGATTGTTTTTAAATGTGATAATTTAAAAATACATGACAAGTGTCCAACACATAATAAAGCTGTTATTACTATTACCAGTGGAGCTGGTGGTCTTAGCCACATATTGTCATTTGTGGCTAATTGCTTAAATACTGGGACAAGTTGACTTGTACAGATAATTATTGGGTCTCATCTTTAACTGTGAATGTGTGAGGCAGAATTTGGTATTTTCATCCTTGCTACTTTAATGCCGTCATCACCCTTGGTAGCACCACTATTATCCCAGATCAGCTAGGGAACTGCTCTCTTTGTACAGTGACCGAACAGGCAGCCTGAAATCTAGATTGTGGCTTCTTTCTGTGGTTGCTATTATTGGCAGGGCCACAACCTGTTACTGTGTTCCTCTGCTTCCTGAAATATGTGATAACATTTTTTCTTGAATAGATCCATCTGACTTGACTAAGATTGTGTAGAATCAAGT
The DNA here is from genome assembly GCF_041146395.1 of Eulemur rufifrons. NCBI lineage: Eukaryota > Metazoa > Chordata > Mammalia > Primates > Lemuridae > Eulemur > Eulemur rufifrons. The sequence continues at coordinate 23,188,947 of NC_090997.1, read as the reverse complement.
CTCACTATTACTGAGAATGGCGGCTAATTGTGAATTTTTTAGGACTTTTTTGGGTATACTTTGTAGATGATTCCTCCTGTTTCTCATGTATTCACTAATTAGCTCATTAAATAACTTGGATAAAAAACAAAGTATTTGCTTTCCTTTGGCAAATTGATTTTTATTAGTTGAATGAAACTTACAACATCTATATAAAAGGGTACTCAAAATTTTTTCCTTTTCTATTTTTTACTTTTTAAATATTTTTTCTAGTCTTCTAAGGAAAGAACTATTATCATTTTTAAATTTGTAAAAAACAAAAAGCACTGTGATATCTTTGTTAACATTCCTAAATCCTTTATTGTTTTATAGGAAATAGGAAAATAGGCTTTAAGAATTTTAAGCATTCAGGAGAATTTAATACCCTGAAAACATTAAACACTAATTTCAAAAAGAAAATTAGTAAGTTTGGGGAAAAAGTAGGGGAGCGGGTAATAGGAAAAAAATACATATGTTGCTAAGGAAAAATCATAATTTATAGTTTCATTTTCTCTGATGTTCCACTAATTTAATATTGGTGCTCTAAGGACATGATGACCATGTTATCTAATTGTCAGTGGAATAATGTGGATTGCTGGTGCCAAATTCTGCATTCCACAAGACAAGCTGCTGATGAAATTAAAGGAGTTTGTTGAATATTAGAGATTCTGGTCTTTTGGCATGGAAATTAAAGCAAAGTATTCAACCACATAACTTTTTATGCCTAGCATTATCTAATTTCGACACTGGAAATTGGCAAGGAAACATTCTTTCCCAAATATGTATTTATATGAAAATCTGTCTAAATGCCTATGAAATGAAATTTGTACATAATGTTACTCAGGGGAAAGAAAATTCTGAGGACAAAAATAATTGCAATGGTTTTGTGCTTTTGATTACACAAAAGGCATTCAAATAAAAATAGATAAATCTAAATATATCAAATAACTATTTCCCCCTGCCCCATTTTACAATTTTTAAATAACCTGAAATTGGTATATAGTCTATGTTTTTTATCTTCTATCTCTTTTCTCTCCTTTCCTTCTTCTTGCTTACATAAATCCCAAAATATAAATTAAAACTTGATTTTATTTACTGTGTATGTTTAATAAGTATAATTGGCTAAATTTTAGAAAATCAAATTCATTGAGGTATAACTGACTTACAATAAAATGCACCCATTTTTAAGTTTATGTTTTGATGAGTTTTGACAAATGTATGCACCATGAAACCACCACCGCAATTAAGATATAGAACTATAGAACATTTCCATTACCCCCAAAAAGTTTCCTTGTGTCTTTCCCATCTGCTTTCTGTCACTATAGATTAGAATTTTCTTTTCTAGAATTCCATATAAGTGAAATTGTACTTTATATAATCTTTTGTTTCTGGCTTCATTCAGTGTAAAGTTTTTGAGATTCATCCATGATGTTGAATCTATCAATAATTATTATTGATGATAATATAATAATAATTTGTTTCTTTGTTGCTGCTGAGTAATATTCCTTGGTATGACTATATTTCCATTTGATTATTCATTCACCTGTTCATGAACAGTTGTATTATTTCCAGTGTGGGGTTATTGTGAATAACACTGCTGTGAACACTCATTTACAAGTATTTGTGTGGGGTATGTTTTCATTTCTCTTGAGTATTAGAAATGGAGTTACAGGATTATATTCTAAGTGCATTCTTAACTTTGTTTGCAACTATATTTTCTGGATATCATCCTTTGCAAGTATTTTTTTTCCAAATTTGTGGCCTGCATTTTTATTTTCTTAATATACTACTTCAAAGAGTAGATGTTCTGAAATTGCTGTAAAGTACAATTTTATCAAAATTTTCCCTTTACAATTTGTATTTTTTGTGTTCTATTTAGGAAATCTTTACCTATCTTAAGACTGTGAAGATTGTTTCTTTTGTTTTCTGCTGGGATAGCACTATCCAATAGAAATTTCTGCAATGATGGAAGACTTCTCTGTCTGTGCTGTTCAAATCAGTAGCCACCAGCCACATATGGTTACTGAGTGCTGAAAACATGCCTAGTGCAACTGTGGAACTGCATTTTTAATTTAATTGTAATTTATTTATATTTAAATAGTTACCTGTGTCTAGTCGTTACTATATTGGACAACACAAGTCTAGAAGTTTTCACATATTTATTAGCTTTTAAATTCATGTCTGTGATCTATTTTGAGTTAAGTGTTACGTAAAGTGTGAGATAAGATTCAAGATACATTTTTCCCGAAAAGAGTTATCTAGCACTATTTGTTGAAAAGAGTCATTTCCCCTATTGAATTACTTTATTACTTTTGTCAAAAATCAATTGATCATAAATGTTGAATTTATTTTTGATGAATGTTTATGTATATATATTTATGATCAGTTGATCATAAATGGAGAGAATGTTTCTGTATCCGTATGCTAATATCACACTTCTTTGATTACTGTAGCTTTATAGTGAGACTTGAAATTAGGTAATCTGAGTCTTCCAACTTTATTTTTATTTCCCAAAGAAAATATTTTAAGTCCTTTGCATTTCCATGAAATTTTAAAACGAACCTGCCAACTTCTACCAAAGAAAAAAAAAAAGCCTGCTGAGATTTTAATTTGGATTGAAATGAATCTATTGGTCATTTTGGGGAAAACTGACATTTAAAAAATATTTAATCTTCCCATCCCTGGGCATATTATATCTCTCCATTTATTCATCTCTCCATTTTACTTCTCCCAGAAGCATTTTATAGTTTTCATTGTACATGTTTGTATATATTATTTATTAATAACAAACTTTATCTGTAATTAATTCGTGTTTGTGGATGCTATTGTAAATACAATGTTTTAAACATTAATTTCCAATTGTTTCTTACTAATACAATTCATAGAAATACTTGGCTTTTTGTACATTGACCTTTTATCCTGGGACCTTGTTAAATGTACTTATTAGTTCAAATAGTTTTTTGGTAGAATTTCAAAGAAAGATATTAGTTCTATAAATTTTCTATATTTTCCCCATTTTCTATTTCATTACTTTCTGCTCATATCTTTATTGTTTTATTCTCTGACTTAATTGGATTTAATTTTCTCTTCCTTCTCTAGCTTCCTACGGTAGATTCTATTTAATTGACTTTCTATAGATCCTTCTTATTTTCTAATATAAGCATTTAAAGTTATCAGTTTACCTCTAGGCATTGCTTTTGCTGCATCCTAAAATTTTTATATACTGCTTTTTAAATTTTTATTAAGTTCAAAATATTTTCTAATTCTTCTTGTGATTCCTTCTTTGACAGATGGTGCCTTAGTCAGTTTTCTGCTGCTCATAATAGAATACCTGAAACTGGGTAATAGATAAAGAAAAGGTATTTATTTCTTACTGTTATGAAGCCTGGCAAGTCCAAGGTCGAAGGGGCACATCTGGTGACAGCCTTCTTGCTGATGGCGTCTCTGCAGAGTCCTCAGTGACGCAGGGATTCACATGTCAAGGGGGCAGAGTATGCTAATATGGTTCTCAGGTCTCTCTCTTCTTATGAAGCCACCAAGTCCACTCCCATAATAACCCATTGGTCCATAATGGATTAATGAGTCAGAATGCTCATAATTCAATTACCTTTTAAAGGCCCCACCTTTTAATAGTGCCACATTGGGGATTATATGTCCAACACAAGAAATTTAGGGGACATATTCAAACTATAACAGATGGGTTATTTAAAACTGTATTACTTAATTTTCACATATTGGGATATGTTTCAGATATCTTTCTGTTATTGTTCTCTAATTTAACTTCATTGTCAGAAAACAAACTATTGATTCTTTTAAATTTAGTGAGATTTTTTTACGAAGCAGCATCTGATCTGTTCTGGAAATATAGCACTTACACTTGAAAAGGATGTGTATTTTGATGTCATCAGATTGAATGTTTTATAAATTAAGCCATATTGTTTAATAGTATTGTTCACATTTTCTCTGTTCTTAATGATTTTTTTTTTTGGGGGGGTCTACTTATTCTTTCAATTGCTGAGAAAGGAGAATAGAAATCTCCTATAATTATGGGTTTGTCTTTCCTTTCACTTCTGTCAGTTTTTGCTTCATGTATTTTTTTAGGTCTCTTAAAGGATACATATACGTTTAAGAATATTATGTCTTTTTGATGAATTGACCTGTTTTTCATTTAAAATGCCTTTCTTTATCCCTGATAATAGTCCTTTTTCTGAAGTATACTTTGTCTGACATTAATATAGACAGCCCAGCATTCTTTTGAAGAGTTTTCATGGTAACACTTTTTTCATCTTTTGACTTTTATCTGCAACTTTATAGTAAGTAGTAAATAGTTTAAGTTTTACAGATAGTAAATAGTTTAGAATTTGCAGGGCATATGGTCTCCCCTTGAATTTACTCAATTTTAACATGATAGTGTGTAAGCAGTCACAGCCAATGCATAAACAAATGAGGATGGCTGTGTTCTAATAAAAATTTATTTACAAAAACAGGTGGCAGGCTGAATTTGGCCCATAGGCCAACATTTACCAACCCCTAGTTTGCATCATTTAAAATAAAATAATTTTTAATATGGTTGGGTATATAGCTATCATCTTTCTATTTGTTTTCAGTTTGTTTCATCTATTCTTTATTCCTTTTCCCCTTTATTCTTTCCTTCTGATGGATAGAGTATATTTAAGTATTATATTTTTTCACCATTATTGGGTTATTAGCTATATTTATGTATTTTATTTTTGTCATAATACCTCTAGGGTTTGCATATGCATCTTTAATTGATCATAGTCTTCCTTAAAATAACATTATGATATTTAACATACAATGAGTATACTTAATTTTCCCTCTCATCATATATGTTATTGCCATACATTTTACTTCTACATGTTTTATAAGCCCAAAAATACATTGTTATTTTTGCTTTAAATGGGCAATATTATTTTAAATAACTTAAAAATGAGAAAAAGTATTTACCCATCTATTCACCATTTCTGGACCTATTCATTCCTTTGAGTAGATTCAATTTTCCATCTGCTATCGTCTTCTTTCTGACAGAAGAACTTCCTCTAACATTTACTGTAGTGCAGGTCTGCTGATGGGAACATTTTGGCTTACATATGTATGACAAGCAGTCTGAAGTTATTTCTATCTTTGATCTTTTATTTGTAATGTGTCTCTTTTCTCTGCCTATAAGAGCTTGAACTTATCAATGATTTTAAGGTATTTTATTCTGTTGTTTGTATATCGTGTGGGTATGTGCCTTTAAATTTTATCTTGTTTGGGATTTGGGATTTGTAGAGATATGTGGATCTGTAATTTTATAGTCTTCATCAAATTTGTAAGACTTTTCACCATTACTTCTTCAATTCCCTCCCTTGCCATTGCTGTAAGATTCTAACTTCATGTGTGTTAGACCATGTACTATTTTTCCACTGATCATGATGCTCAGCATTTTTCTCTCTTTATGCTTCACTTTGGATAGATCCTATTGCTATGTTTTCAAGTTCATGGTCTTTTTTTTCCCCTGAAAAGTCTAGCCTGCTGCTATTTCTATCCAGTGAACCTTTTATTTTGGACATTGTATTTTTCATCTCTAGAAATTCCATTTTTTTATATCTTTAATTTTCATCTGCTTTATGTGCATGCTTTCATTAGTATAGTTGAAAATGGTAGTTTCATAACCTCTGTTGCTTCTGTTTTATTATTTTCTTGACTGACTCTCCTGTTTCTCAGGGGCCCAAAAGGGCTCAGAATGAAGTCCTTCTCCCCTACTTCTGCAGAACCTTTTAGCATATTGATGACTGAGTTTGTTAGATGTACTATGAGACTTTAGCTTTGGCACAGACAACTGGTGCACTCACGATGGCAAAACCAGAAATGGGAATGACCAGAACTGATCAAATAGATCTGTGGACACCAGACATTTTGTGCCTAAGGAGAACATAAGCAAAAGTGAAAGAATATGTGGATGCCAGGTATTGTCTGTAACTGACAGGCTTGTTGTGACTCTGTGAGCATTACCAGAAATGTTTGTAACAGGAGGTAAAGAAGTTCTGAAAATGTAGGTAGGGGCAAGACCACAAACTTTGGTTTCTTGATGTTGTGACTTTGTATCCACAGATAAGCATTTGGGAACATGTATAATTTTAAAGTAGGAATGTGGCAGACACTCTTGATTCTCACCCCAAAAGATATTTCATCTTCTTCCTTTCTAATATAACTCTTAGTTTGTTCAGGGAGCAATAATTGAAGCTAAAAGTAGAGGTATTTTTGGTTTAAGTGAATCACGGCAATCCTAGTCCATTTTGCCAGCTCTGAACATCTGCTGGGAGGTTCTGGTCAAGATTTTCTGCTGTGAAAACAGAGCAGCACTGGAGAACTCTTGTTCCTTCCCTCTCTTCCTGCTATGATTCTGTTGTGTGGGGACACGATGTATGGAGCTGCCATCTTATATCCATGAAGGAAAGTGTTTCTGACACACTGGGGTTGGAAGAAAAGAAAAAGAGAACCATAAACGTATTATTGAACTACAAAACCGTCTCTTGGACTTCCTACCTCTAGACTTCGTGTTTACTCAGTGGTAGATATTCTTTTAAAAGTTTTAAGCCACTGTTAGTTTATGTTACTTATATTCAAATGTGGCCTAAATAATACTGATACAACTTCTAGCAAGGAATCCAAAGACTTATCACTAGGCATCTTCCTAATGAAACTCCAACTGCTATAACCTTGTTTCTAAATTAGTGAGTAAATTATACATAAAAATTATTGACTCCACTATATGCATTCCCCTTGAAGCTGAGAATAATCCTTCTCAAAGTTTTCCTTGCTGCTAGGTGTAATTACATTAATTTACCATTTCCCAAAGTGGGTTCCATGAAATGTTAATTTTTTTAAAAAAAGTCTTATCATGTCAAATAGAGAAAAGGATGACTAAATTTAAATATGTTCTTGAACTGCAGATCATCTTGGAGCCATGAATATGCTGATAAACACTGAGAAACTCCAAAATAAAGACAGATGTATATTTCTGAAACTTACTGGGGTAGTGAATACCTTTTTATTAAAGATCTTGTTTGAGTAGTGTTTCAGAAAGAGTCATATTCTTGAGAAACACTAGTGACACTGTCCATATTTCTTTTTTGCTAGAACAAAGAAAAGCCTATGTTCAACATTATCTTTACTTCATAAAGAATGTATTTGTTCCTCATGTATACCTACATTTTAAAAAAATTAATGATATCTTGTATTTAAAGTAGGAAAAAGCTAAACAAATTCATTATATAGTTATTTGATTTTAGAAGCATTAAAACGTAGATAATAGAAAAAATAAAACAACCAGCAGCAAGCTTATAGACAATTTGAAAATATTATTGACTATTTAGCAAACACAGTTGGTCTCAGATAAAATCATATACATAGCAAAGCAATAATGAAAAAAGCAATGAATGAAAATATTGTTTAAATGCCTAATTTAAACTGATTGTATTAGCGAGAAAAAGAGAACAGCCCACAAAACATAAGGTCATTGCAATCCTAAATTAAAGAAACAATTCTGAATCCAAGAAGAATAAAAGATTTCTACAAGGATGATGAAAACTTTCCCTGCTTATATCAGAATGTTAAATTTGATACCAAACTCAGTAAGACTCTTTGATGATCATGTCTATAGAATGGGCCATGAGGAGTAATAAGTAGGAGAGAGACTCAATGGATCCTTTGTCTGACTTTTCAAAGTCATGAAAGAAAACTCAGATTTTCTTCTTCAGTGAACCCTGGATTTGTTGTGAAAGCAAGTGCCAGGCCCTCCAACCCCCCCAACCAAATTAGCCAGTGTTGGCATCTGAATCCTCAAATGCCCTCCCTCCCTTGAGTTTGCATTCCATGTCAGCCCAGCTTCTGGTTCAGCTTCCCCGAATATTCCTTATTCTCTAAGACTGGCTATATTCTGACAGTTTCCATGCCTACTTCCAGCAAAGCTCATCTCCTGTGAAGAGGTGGTTTTAAGATGAATAAAAGCAAATACAGTACCACATTACATAGCAGGTTATAAACTTACAAAATTCATTATCCCACATGATGGTGCATAATAAAATAAAATTTGAGAGAAAGGTTTGAAGGACTTCAAATTCAGAATAAATTGTAAGACGATATTAAAATATTGAGATGCAATCATCTTCTCCCCCAATGTCCTTTAGGACCACTTCTGAGAGAACTGTAGAGGGGCCAGCTGTTTTTATACAACTGTTTAGAAAAATAGAGAAGATAGATAGATAAGGTGGGCGGGAGGGAGAGAGAGAAAATGAAGATATTGGTTATGAAAAAAGGAGAGGAGAGGAGCATTTATACGGGAGTACTTTCAAAAGTTAAGTGAAGTCCCATACTGTTTGTGAACTTCAGTAAAGAGCCCAGCAGTTGGCTGAACTTTGAAATGAGGACAATGGGTGTCTCTAATGTTGCTGCAAGAGCCACAACACTGTATTTCAATCAGTGTGTGGAGAGAGTGGTGAAATCCTCTTGGATGTGGCTGTGACTGGAAAGAATGACCTTGGCCCACTGTAGAAGGCCACAGCTCCCTCAGTGTTTATAACCACCAAACACATCACGTATTGAAAACACATCATGTATGAACTTCAGAAAACAGTTGCTTTAAGTCCGAAATTACATGTGTATATCTGTAGGGTTTGCAGAGAAAGGAATGAAAGAAAAGGAAAGCAGTAGGTTACAAAACAATTGCATTTGTTGAAAACAGCCTGTCAAAAGATGATGTGCTTGGGAGGAAAATGTTATTGGTCTCTTTAGAGAAATCTCATTTTACAAAGAAAGTTCACAACTTTGAGAACGAAATAGGATGAATATTTTTACCTAATTTTAGAGAAGGATGCAGAGGCATAGAATCATTGATTTCTCTAACGTCAAGTATTTAGTTAGCAGTAGAAAATATGCAGAACTTTTATCTCTTAATTCCCAGTGCAATATATTTTCTTGTCAACTCTGCTGCTTCACTCTGTGTTCATGTCAAAATGCCCTTTTAAAATCCTGCTCAAATCTGTGTGGGCATTGGAGTCTAAGGTAATATTTTAGTTTTAATAGCCTTTCAATAGTTGTATCACATATTTTAGACCTTGCATTTGAACAATCAGCATTTAATAAATTTCTTTTAATAGATTGGTATGCACATTGACTTTTTGCAGTAATCATTTTTCCCAGTTGTGAGCGTCAATAGATCATTCTTTTTTAATATCAGGAATAGAGTATATTTGATTATTTTTCATTGATATATTTTAGACAATGTAGTACATTTGTAAGAACTTTGAAGCTGCCCACTTGGGATTACAAGTATTTTTTACTTGGATTTTCAAGATATTAGAATCTTGGCACATCTTCTGTAGCTTTGTATTCCAATAAAAAGTCTGAATAATCATGATATTGAAGAAAGATCATATTTGGAATTAATTTTAATTCAGCTTCGGGTTTTATGGAATATGCATTTATAATTCCTCTGAAATGTATGTAATTCCTAAGGTCTTTAAAACAAAATTAAAAGATATGAATAGAGCCTGAAGGTTAGAATAAATGGTAAAAAGTTAATTATCTATTACTTTTTTTAAAACCTTGTTTGGAACTATATTCAAACATATCAACTGTAACAAGGTATCTTTGGGACAACAGGAAATCTGAATATGAACTGGTATTATGTGATACTGTTAATTTATTTAATTTGATGGTGACGTGGTATCTGTGTTTAAAAATAAATTACTTCTTTAAAGGTGCAGAGTAAAGTCTATATGATAAAATAAAATCAGATTGAAACAATATTGATAATTATTAATGTTTAGATGATAGATGATGAAGTCTTTATACTATTGTTTTTAATTTTGTATATGTTTGAAAACTTCCATAATACAAAACTTCTTGAAAAATAGAAAGCAATGAATGGGGTGGCAATAGGGCATGTTCGAGATGTTGCAAGTCTAAACAGGGAGATCAGAGATGGCCTCACCAAGAAGTTGACATTAGATCAAAGATTTGAAGGAAGTGCAGGAGAGAGGTATGTGGATCTCTGGGGAAGAACAATCCTGGCAGTCGTAGGAGCTAAAGCGGAGCCCTGAGCTGGGAGTGTGTCTGTCATGTTCAAGAAACAGGAAGTCCAATGGCTGGAAAGGAATGAATAATGGGTAAAGTAGTAGGAGGCGGTGTCATAGTTAACAAGGATGGGTAGGGAGGGAAGAAATGCATGCAGGACTGTATTCAACAATAAATACATACCAAAATATATGAAGAATACAATGCCTCCAAGTCAGTCAGACAAGACAGGCAACACAATAGAATATGGGCAAAAGACTTAAAAAGGTACATCACAGAAAGGAAATGGCCGATATAAATATGAAAAGGTGCTCTAGTTCATTAGGTATCAAAGAAATACAAATTAAAACCAGAATGCTACCCAACTCCGTTCCCACTGAAAGATTAAAATTTAAAAGGCAGGCAATAATAGGTATTAGAGAGGGAACAGATTTATCATACAGTGGTATTGGGTGTGTAAACTGGTACAAACTGCAGTATCTACTAAAATTAAAAACATGCATACCTTATAAACTAGCAATTCTGTTTCTAGGTATATATCCAACAGAAAAGCATGTATATGTTCATCAAAAGAGCACTATTTTCAACATCTGAAAACTGAAAACTACCCAAATGCCCAGTAGCAGTCAGATGGATAAACAAAGTATGTTATAGTCATACAATTGGCTACTATACAGCATTTAGAGTAACAAACAATATAAACAAACCTCACCAATCACTGAGCAAAAGAAGCAAACACAAAGGATTTACTACTGTATAGTTTTATTTATGTAAAGTTCAAAATCAAGCAAAACTAATCTATGCTGTGAGAAAACAGCATGCTAGTTGCCAATGTGGAGGAAATGATTGGAAAAGAGAATGGGAGAATGAATGTAAATGAGCTGATAATGTTTCTTGATCTGATGCTAGTTAAATAGGGGAGTTCAATTTGTCAACAGTGACCAAGCTGTCCACTGATGGTTTGGGTACTTTCCTGTATTTAGATTATACTAGTACTAATAAAAGGTTTTTTTTTTTTAAATCATGTAGGGGCATCTTATTATATTAATAGTTTCCACCCCCTGAGGTAGCAGTACAATATCCAGCACTCAAACCCTGCTACCCATGCTGAATAAAAGCTACATGTAGCTTGACAGATTGTTGATTTAAAAAGGGAAAAGCAGAAGACTTGCTTTCCCAACCTACAGCTGTAACCTCTACATTTAAAGATAATGAAAGGCAGATAGTGGCTGGTAGAAATGAGGAGTCTAAGCCAAAGAAACTGGGCAAAACTGTAAATAAGAAATGAAAATATGATGAAAGCTATCTTCTCCTCAGCTTCATAGATGCCATATATTGTATCTTATGTAACAGAACATTTTTGTAGAGTTTCATAATGTCAGTTAAACATTGGCATCATTTTGGGATCAATTACCCAGTTTAAAAAAGAGGAATTGAATATTTTAAGTATAGATGTTATGAGCTCTTTAAAAGCCAAAAATTGTTACTTTTCAAGCTAAAAATGAAAATGTCACTGAAACATTTTACAGGTCTTAATTTCCAATAAAATAAAACTAATACCTGTAACTCACATATGAAAAAAGCTCTTTGGGGTACTCAATAATTTTTTTAAAGAATACAGTGTTCTTGAGACCAAAATGTGAAAAAACCACTGTAGATCATCCCTAGCCTTCATAGATCCATGCTCATTGTTGTAATACTGTTACAAAATTCTAAGCCCCCATTTAAATCCTTAGCTGGGCCAAGAAGCTGGTTTTCAGTGACCTCAGGGACTTTGATCTTTAGGAGAAAATTTAGTTTCCTCTTTGGCATTGTGAGGTTTTTGTCTATTTTGTTGTTATTATTTTTTTATTTTTTCTTTAAAAATTTTTTTTCATTTTATTATTTTTTTAATACTTTTTCTCATTTTTAATTTTTTGTTTTTCGATTTTTAAAAACCTTTTTGTCTGGCATTGTGTTTTGATTCCCTTATAAATACTGGTTCATCAGGTGCACTTTAGAAGTGGTTTTCTTTTGAGGTGATTGGAACCAAGTTTTTCACCAGTTCTTCCCAATCTTAAACTGACCTTTGGACCCCCTGACTCCAGTCCCAGGAGTAAGCATGCTACAGTGCCTCTAGCCCAGCCACCTCTGCTGAGGAAGAGATTCAGATTGGCAGCTACCAGTTTCTCAAGACCATAGCCAAGGGTCACTTCACCAAGGTGAAGACAGCCCAGCACAGCCCAACTGGGACAAAGGTAGTTGTGAAGATCACTGACAAGACTCAACAGAATTCCAGGCTCCAGAAACTATCTTGTGAGGTGAGAATCATGAAGGTTTTGACTCATCCTAGCATAGTGAAATTATTTGAAGTGAGAGTGACTGAGAAAACACTCTATTTTGTCGAGAAGTATGCTAGTGGAAGAGAAGTATTTGAGTACCTAGTGGCTCATGTCAGTAGGAAAGAAAAAGAAGCCTGAGGTGGCCCTCACCAGATAGTGTCTACTGTGGGGTGCTGCCCCCAGAAGTTATTGTTTACAGACACTTAAAGGCAGAAAGTCTACTCTTGGATGCTGACATGAACATCAAGATTTCAGACTCAGACTTCAGCAGGGAACCTTCTGGCAACAAGCTGAACAACTTTTGATCAGTCTTATGCTTACTCTTTGTGGGCCAAAAGCAGGATGCAACCCCTGGGAGTCACTCTCTATACACTGGTCAGCAGATCCCTGCCTTGATGGACAGAATTTCAAGAAGCTGTGGGAAGTGGAACAAAAAATTCCATATTCCCTTTTACATGTCCATGGCGTGTGAAAACCTGCTCAAGAAATTTCTCATCCTGAATACCAGCATGAGCATCACTTTAGAATAAATCATGAATGATCTATAGAATGGAAGTTGTAAAGATGTTGAGCTAAAGCCTTATAAGGAGCCACTTTCTGACAGAGCACCCCAAGCATACTGAGTTGATATTCATGGGTTACACACAGGAATAGATCCAGGACTTGCTAACGGGCCAGAACTACAATGAGGTGATGGCCACTTATCTACTCTACAAGATATGTGAACTGGAAGCCTACATCATCACCATGAACCCCATGCCTTTAGCTGATCTGCCTAATACCAGAATTCCTTCCCCATCTTACAAGATAGAGCATAGTATTTTTGCCAGTTCCAAACAGTGGAGTTTCAGCCAGCCTACTATTCTTACCTCTAAGTCCTCCTCTAAGAATACTAAGAGCAACAACACGGAAAACAAGGGCCCTAAAGACTTCCAGGAGGCAGGGCAGAAGGCTAGCAGCACAGCCAATGTACCTGTCAGCCTCCTCCCCAGCCTGGAGGGAAGAAAAGAACTCCTGTCCCCTCCAGGAATAGCAACCTTTCCACCAGCACAAATAAAAGCAGAATTACCTGCTTTTGGAGAGGACCAAGTTTGGTCAAGCCTCAATCAAGAATAGCAAAGGCAGCCTAACTATGCCAGGGTTTGAGGCCTCCACAGCTTCTGCTTCCCTCAAAGAACCCTGGCCCACCAGTCTGCACTAGGAATCCAAGTCAGCGTTGATACAGCCCTGCCAGGCCTTTGTGCTGTGCCCTACAAAGAATAACTGAGTTGTTACAGCCCAGAATAGCCCCTGGATGTATCCTTGTGACCTCCCTTTCTTCTCACAGCATCAGCAGCAATGGGAGAGCCCCAGACCTAACCAACTTCCACATGGGCATGTCCAAAGGAAATTCTGTCCTTCCATGCTTAGCGGCTGGGAGACATGCATGACCAGCAGAATTTGCCCTATGGTATGATCCCAGCCTCTCCTTCTGGTAATCTCCAGGGCTGCTAGAGGGCCTTTGGGAGCTTCTTCAAGTTCAGCCTCAAATTTAAATGCAGAAATCTGTGTTTCAAGTTTGCCAGAAAGAATCTGAATGAACCTGAATAAAAGACTGAGTGGAGACACGCAAACCTCATGTGGTGGGCAGTGGAGACAGTGGTAAGAAAAAAAGAAAGAATTTCCAGAGGCAAGTCATGCTCATTACATTTTGTATGGAATATAAAGACCTCGAGCTCCTCCTGGAGCCCAAGAAGATGATGTGGAAGGTTGGAAAAGTACTAGAAGTGAACAGCTGCTGGTGCAAGTCAAACCAGAAATACATGCAGCTATGCATGCGTGGCATGCTTGGCTAAGAGGACCCCACGCTGGTGGAGGGTGGAGGTGTTCAAACCGCTGCAGAAGTCTCTCAATGGGGTTCAATTTAAACAGGTATCTGGCATCTCCATAGCCTTCAAAAACATTGCCTCCAAAATAGCCAATGAGTATTTTGGCTATACGGCTGCTAGGAGCCACCTGTAAGACAAAAGAGACCAGCTAGCCCCAGCTGCCCACTGGCCACTCTGCCCTAGCTGGGCTACATAGCAGAGACTAGACTGGCATGTTCTCCCTTCCTCTGTCCTTCTCCCTTTTTTTCTTTGTTGGCTGTGAGGGGAGATTGTTCTTCACAACAAATGATTTATGTAGTCATTGCTATAATAGATGTTCTCCTATTGCCTTTGAAGAGAGAGACTCAGGTATAAAAAAAAAAAAATCTTGATGACGTCACAGCAGCTGACTCATACTGCGTCACCATTTGCCCACACAGCTGCTCTCAGTTGAAGAATCTTTGGCTCAGAGAAGTAAGGGATGAAGATGATGTCAGTCTTCTGATGATGAATTCTGAACTTACATTTTAATTCAAAATGTAAAACCATAATACACAAGGATTGAGTAGCCATTTGTAGCTCTCAATGTTTCTAGCATGCTCTGCTCATAACAAAATCATCCATTTTTTTTTTTCCTCTTAAAAACACTTTTGGGACTTCTGGTTTCCAGTCTGGCACGTAAGAGCTTGGAAGTCACCACTACATTTTATCAGTAAGTAAAAAGCCGAACAAACTGAAAATTAAACAATTGTTCTTAGACCCAGAAGAAAAATGAGGTAACGGGGCAATCTACTGCTCCCCAAATTGGAGAAACTAGCAGGAAAATACAGAGAATCAAAACTTACTTGAGAATCCACCAGTAGAAACCTCTGTGGGAACCTGCCAGCGTAGGAAAACCTGAACTGCAATTGATGAATTGCTGGAGGATCAGTGTGGACAAATGTGAGAGACAAAACACCAAGGGACCAAGGCACTGGAAGGCCCCCACACTTTTGTGATGTTTATCTTCTGGAGCTCCATCAGTTTCTCACAATGAATAGCAGAGAAAAATCCCCCGCTGTGCTTCCAGCAGAGAAAGGGGGAAAATAACTCTTTAGAAATCACCAGAATATTCTGTTCTCAATAAGGTCTATTCACAAGAGAAACTATTTAATCAGAGCCTAAATTTCTGGTGTTTTATCAGAGCCTAACTGACCTGAGGGTGGAAAATATGTAATTCCAGTCCCTCTAGCCGTCCTGTCTCACCCAAGGGGGTGCGGGGTGTGGGGACTGAGAAGTACTTGTGAAGTTCATAGTCCAGGGGAACAGGCTCACCAAAAGACTAAAACCTAATCATGGGACTAGGGAAAGCTTCTCCTTCACCCATACCTTACCACCACCTTACCGAAGGCCTATTGACAGCAGTTTCTTTTACCCAGTGCATCATGTCTGGCTATTAAGAAAAATTCTAAGACCTTCTGAAAGTAAAAAAAACACAGTTTGAAGAGACAGAGCAAGATTAGAATTAGAGTCAGATAGGGCAGGTATGTTGGAATTATCAGACCAGGAATTTAAAATAACTATGATTAACATACTAAAGGTGCTAATGGATAAAGTGGACAGCATGCAAGGACAGATGGGTAATGCAAGCAGAGAGATGGAAATTCTAAGAATGAATAAAAAAGAAATAATAAGAATAAAAAAACCACCATAACTGATTGAAGAATGACTTCGATGGGCTTATTAGTAGACTGAACATGGCTGAGGAAAAAAAATCTCTGAGCTTGAGGATATCTAGATAGAAAGCTCTAAAACTAGAAAGCAAAGAGATAAAGCCTGAAAAATACAGAACAGAATATTGAAGAACTATGGCATAACTACAAAAGTGTAACATACACATAATGGAAATACCAAAGGAGAAGAGAGAAATAAGAAATATTTAAACAATATTGATGGAGAATTTTTCCAGATAGATATCAGATACAAAACCACAGATTTGTGAAGCTTATAGAACACCAAGCAGGATACATGGCAAACAACAAAACAACAATGAAAAAACCCAAACTACCTTCTGGCATATCATTTGCAAATTACAAAAACTTAAATGTAATGAAAAAATCTTGAAAGAAGCCAGAGGAAAAAACCACTTTACCTATAGAGGAGCAAAGATAAGAATTATATACGCTATCTCCTCAGAAACTATAGAAGAGAGTGGAATGAAATATTTTATATGATGAGAGAAAAAAATCACCAAACTAGAATTCTGTACTCTGAGAAATTAGTCTTCAAAAGTAAAGGACAAATAAAGACTTTCTGAAACAAAAATTGACGGAATTTCTTATCAAAAGACCCGCCTTGCAAAAAATGTTAGAAGAAATTCTTTAGAGAAAAGAAAAATAATGTAGGTCAGAAACTCAGATCTATGTAAAGAAAAGAAGAATATCAAAGAAGGAATAAATGTAGGTAAAATAAAAACTTTTATTTTTCTTATTTTTAATTGATCTAACAGATAAGTTTGTTGAAAATAATAGCAATAAAGTATTTGATTATGTATGCTTATGTGTATAAATATGATCTTAAGTATTTTCATGTATAAATGAAATGAATAACAACAATTATACAAAAGAAAGGAAGGAGGAATTAGGATTATTTTGTTATTATAAGGAGGTATTCATACTACCTGTGAAGTGATATCGTGTTATTTGAACATGGACTTGGATTAGTTGTATATTGCAAACTTCAGGGCAATTGAATCAGATAAAATGTTCTGTTGAAACCACAAAGGTACAAAAAGAATGGAAGACAAAACAGAAACAAAAAACAAGGGCAACAAGTAGAAAACAGTAACATATGTTGTAGAGATTAATCCAATAACTTTGAATGTCAATGGTCTCAATATATCAAATGAAAGACACAAATTATCAGAGTGGATCAAAAAACAAGATCCAACTATATGTTGTCTACTAAAAACCCACTTTAAATATAAACATATAGATTAAAAATAAACAGATGGAGAAAGACATACCCTGTTGACACTAATCAACAGGAATTGGGAATAGCTGTCTTAATTTCACACAAAGCAGACTTCAGAGCAAGAAAAATATCAAGGATAAAAAGGGGCATCCCATAATGGTAAAAGAGCCAATTCTCCAAAAAGACATGGCAATCCTTAATGCATATATGCTTAGCAACAAAGCACCAAACAAAATAGGTGAAGCAAAAACTGACAGAAAAGCATGGAGAAATGGATAAGTACACTATTCTAGTTGAAGATACCAACACCTTTCTATCAGAAATAAGCAGATCCATCAGGCAGAAAAGCAGTCAGGACATAACTGAACTCAACAATACCATCAGTCAACTGGTCAACAAATTATAATGGATATCTACAGTCTACTTCATCCAACAACAGCAGAATCACATTCTTCTCAAGCTCCCATGGACCCAAAAAGATCATATTCTGGGCTCAAGCACATCTCAACAAATTTAAAAGAATAGAAATCAAACAATTTCCACTGTCAGACCACAATGGAATTAAACTAGAAATCAATAGCAAAAAGACAGCTGGGGAATCCCCAAATATTTGGAGATTAAACAACATATTTCTAAGCAACACATAGGTCAAAGAAGAAATTTCAAGAGAAATTTAAAAATATGTTGAACTAAATGAAAATTAAAGCACAATTTATCAAAATTTGTGGGATGAAGCAAGAGGAGGGCTGAGGGAAAAATTTATAGCATTGAATGCATATATTAGAAAAGAAGAAAGATCTAAAATCAATCATCCAAGTTTCCAGTTTAGGACACTAGAATAAAAAAGAGCAACTTAAGTTTAAAATAAGCAGAAAAAAAGAAATAGTAAGAATTAGAGCAGAAATGAATGAAATTGAAAACAAGAAATCAATAGAGAAAATCAATGAAACCAAAAGGTGTTTATTTAAAAATATCAATAAAATTGATTAGCCTTTATTCAGGCAAACTAAGAAAAAAAGAGAGGACACAAATTACTAATATTAGGAAAAACGAGATTTTACTATAGATCCCACATACATGCTAGATTAAATCAACCAGTTCCTTGAAAGACACAATCTGCCAAAATTTGCACAAGAAGAAATGGACAATCTGAATAGACCTATAACTATAAAGTAAGTTGAATCAATAATAACCTGTCAAAATGGAATGCACCAGGGTTTACTGGTGAATTTTACCAAACATTTAAGGAATAAATTATACCAATCCTCTACAATCTCTTTGAGAAGACAAAAGCCAAGGGATTAATTTTCAACTCATTCTATGAGGCCAGCAGTACCCTAACACCAAAACCAGACAAAGACATTTACAAGGAAAAAAACCGCTATAGACCATTATCTCTTATAAATATAGATATAAAAATTCTGAACAAAATATTAACAAATTGAATTCAATAATATATGAAAAATTATATAATATGAAATATCCATACCTTCCATTCAATTTTGCCATGAACCTAAAACTGGTCTAAAAAAGTCTATTAACAAAACAAAATAAAACAAAGCACTTTTAGGCATTGTGTTTTAGACCTCAAAATCTCTTTAATCTATTTTTGCCAGTTACACATAAAAAGGCAATAAATTCTCAAGAGATAGGGACATAAAATGTTCCATCTTTCATTTCATGTTAGAAGGCTTTTGTAGGCAGATCAAGCCCTTTGTGTCCCTGGATTAATTTTTAATCTCGTTCACCAGTATTGATAATTTCTACTTAAGATAAAGTGTTGTAAAAGAAGGAATTGCTCCCATAGAATGAAGTAGTGAGTAGCTATAGCAGGAGAAATTTTGTCTGTTTCTAGTCATGTTCCCTTATGCCATGAGTTAAAGGCCACCAAAATGCAATGAGATGCCACATGGCAACAATTTCTTCATTGAGAAGTATTAATAATTTGTCCCAGCCTACATAGCAGTTTGCTATTCTTTCTCTCTTTCCTTTTTAACAGTGAAGAATGAAGCCAGTGTGAAATATGGAATCATTTCCATATACAAAGGCATATAACATGATAGAGATCTGTTACTAGGATAGTTTTCTTTTGAATGTGTTCATAACATCAGCTTTCCTACTCAGAGCCATGAGTTTTCCATTTTTCTTCTACCAAATTTTCCTGGGTGAGTGCTTTGCCCTTAATGTTTGGCTAAGTTTTCTGTTCTCATAAAAGATACAAGCTTAGCAAACTGCTGTTGCTCAAGTGTTTTTAAAAGATATTTAAAATCCATTATCATTTTTATAAGCTATCCCTGTCCCATTTCAACTCCTGAACTGCACTATGCTTCCTATAAATGATATGTCTTTCTGCACAATAGTTCCATCTATATATTGATAGATTTGCTAATAAAGTATTTTTTTGTTGTCAAATGTCTCACTAAGCGCAACTGAAATAGAGCTGCTGAAGTATAAGCTTATTTTGCACCAAGGAGGGAAACCTTTGGGCTAAATGTTCCTAGCAGGGGACTTGTTAAAGTACCAGTTGTGCTACAGGGACTTGCACTGGAGAGAAGACTCCAGTTACAGACTGAAAAGGCACAATTGCAGTTGGCATTATCAAGTCAACATCTGGTGATGAAAGTGAGAGATACTCATTCTCATGTGTGGAATTTGAGTAACAAAAAATCTTCAAGCTGAACATCATTATAGATTAGGGGGCCTCCCATTTTTATTATTCTTTTCAATGGAAGAGCTTAACAACATCCAAAATGGTAAACTGCCTGGAGCACTTGTTGGGAAAAGCATAATCTCATTTTGGCTTTCCTGGTACTTAAGATGACATCATATTATAAATAAATGGCTCTTCTTCCCTGGGCTCAAAAGTCATCATGCCATCAGTAATGCATGATAAAGTGAAAAAAGAAAAGAAATAGGAATCGGGAAACTTGAGTTTCAGCTTTGTGACTTCAGACAATTCATCTGTAATATGGGCCTAATGTTAGCTGTGAAGGTTAAATGAAAATAAACAAAACTCTATATCCAGGCCTTGGTAAATGGAAATAAATGGAAGTTTAGCTCAAGATCATGTCACAGTGGGCCTATCATGTGTGAAAATTCAGCCTTCCATTACTTATCTTACTTAAGTATCTTATTAGATTAGATATACTCAACAAATTTCTAAAATGTCATGAAGACTATTATGGGAGAAGAGTCAAGTGGTAGTTACTGGAATACTGGTTCCCTACCAAAATATAAGAAGTACCACATCCTTAGGGAATCATAGAGATTAGTTACATTATCAAAAAATTGAAGATGCAGGTGTGTTTATCTTTATTACAGGCTCATTTGGTTTACCTGTTTTACTTGGGTGTTAGAGAATAAGGGTTATGAATATAATCTTTATAAAGTGGCAGCTCCATTGCAGATGTAGTCTCTTTACCAGACCCAATTAACACAGCTGCTGGTACTTGATATGGAGCTATTGATCTGAAAAATGCTGCTTTCCCACCCCACTCCCCATTTCAGCAACTGGTGCTGAAAAATTGTCTTTTACCCAGTAGACACCAATAAACCTTCAGGGCCAACAGGAATGGGCTTTGTTAGCATGGCTCTAGATATAATCATTGCTTCAGTTTCTTAGCTCTGATTTCAGGAGAGCACGTAAATCACTGAACCTTATGATTGAACTATAATCTAATATCTTATTTTATGTCGTATGGCATTGAGATTGATGAATTCTGCCTGGCTGAGATGGTATATTCCCTGACATGTATTCAGATTAGTCTGTGTGAAGAACTTCTCCAGGTTAAAATATATTAGATGGGGCTAGAAGAGGAGCATTTCAGCTTTTAGAAAGTTTGATAGAAGTTTCAGTCAGATTTTTCACCTGAAATTATTCCCGTTTTTAGGGGAACATGGATGTTCATTCATACTGAAATCTGTTAAAGAATAATCATCCTGATCTCTTTGCAATATTCTGATTATATTTTTTTCTATAGTAAGATAAGAAAACCTTCCTTAGACAAGTAAACCTTATTGTCATGTCTGCATCTGTTTTCACCATCAGTCTGAAATGACTGTTAATATTTTCTAATATGAAAGTTTCATAGCTCAACATGGATGTTCCTTCATAAAAGCTGACCAGGTCACTGTCACTGCTAAGAACCTAGGTTTCTAGCAGCAGTACTCAATGCTGACATCATCTCCCTCCCCGCTCCCCATCTCCCACCCTGGGAGACAAGCAGCTGATTGACAGCAGCTTAGTATCATGGAAACCTTCTATCAGGGTTTGCTCTAATTGGAATAACACTTTGATTTAGATGTGCCTTTTCTGAACACCATCCTTCTGAAAGTCCTCCCATCAGACGCATCCATGCAGGTCTTAGAAGTGAGCACTGTGAGGAGGTGTCCACATTTGGAGGAAGTGATTTGGCATGGTGCCCTGCCCAGATCCCTGCTTCCAGATTAAGGCACTCATCTTGGGGTTGCCAGGAGTGTAGCTGCTGATTGCTCTTAGCTTTTGCCTCTGGGAATTGTTACTGGAAGGCAGCCAAGGGAATTATCTCTGGCTCCTCCCCAAAGACAGCTTGTGTCCAGTGAATGGTCAATTCTTGGGGGTCCAACCTCTTGGTCTAAATTGGGGAAACTCTGAATGTCCAGAGCTTCCTAAAAGATTGACAGAGGCCTCTGTTACAATTTTCTTACAGTTCAACTTCTACCCAATGTTACTTCCTTCACTCTGTTATAAATGGTGTTTCTGAGAGTATTCCCTGATAAACTTTTTGCACAAAAATCTCTGCCTTAGAGCCTATTTCCTCAATATCCTGACCTAAGCTATCAGGCTAGTACAGGTGTGGTGTATGGTTTTTTTAGGGAGAAGCAGTGTTGGAATTTCTAGCATCTGGTCCCAGACAGACATTGTTGGGATTTTTTCATCTTTATTAATTTTATTCTGAATGCACACATAAAGTGTTCTGGATTGGAGACAGATTTCTTATTTATTACTTTACAGAAATAAGCATGTTATGCTCCCTGACCTCAGTCCTTACCTCTAGGGTAATGTGATGAAAGCCAGGTGGAAAAGTTTCTTACGTGAGTAGCTGGACACTTTATTGGGGAGGGACAGAGAAAAATGGATTATCTTATATTTAGGAGAAAGAGGTAACTGTTTTCCCCTTGCCCTCCAAAAGGAGGGAGAAAAACCATTGCTCTGTAGATGTGGGATGGAAAGGATCCTGGGTTCTCACTCTAAGCTTCTGGAATGTACATACATCTTCTGGGGGCTACATAAGCCTGTGTATCTCCTGGCTTTTTATAACCTACAGATGTATCCAAGGTTCTGGGCTTCATTTTCTTTTAAAATGTAAACCCATATATCAGAGTAAGGTAAATCTCTCTGGAGTTCTCGCACCATCTATCCAGTTATAAATTAACTTCCCAACACTGGCTCTTATCCCAAGATCCCATGTTTTCAGAAAATTTATTCAGAAAACCCAAATAGTATAGAAACAACACCAGAATATTTCCTCCATATCACAGTTGCTTATTACAAGCATAATTGCTTTCATTAGAGATTTTGTGACGTGCTTGAAAGTGTGTAGTTTCAGATTCTGCCTTTCTCAGGATGTTGGAGATTCTACAAACTATATAACATTCTATGATAAATTATTTTTCTAGTTAAACTAGCTAAGATAGATTCTTCGGTGTTTGCTAGTTAAGATTCCCAGCTGATAAAGATACCTTTTGAATAATATTAGAAAACATGCAAATAAATCTATGTATTATATAGGGAAACATACGTAGTGAGTAAAACTATAAAAATGTGTGGGAATAATAAACATCAAATTCAGGATTACTTGATGTTGACTTTGGAGGTTGGGGGAAAGGAGAATTTTGACCGATAAAGAGTCAAACCATGTTGGTAATGTTTTATTTATTATAAGAATAAAGGGTACATGGCTAGTCACTGTTTTATCATCTATATCTATATACTTCTATCTCTTTATGTTGCATAATAAATTTTAAAATATCTGCAGAATATCTGTTAGTATAAAACTTAAGCTACTACAACAAAGAGGATCCTAAGTACTGTGGCTTAAAGAAAAAATTCATTTATTCCTCCCTCACGTAGCAATCTTTAGAGAAAAAAATCCAGATTGTTGGGGAATCTCTGCTCCACACAGTGATTCAGGAACCCAGATCTCTTTTCCCTTATTACTCCATCTTCCTCCAGGGCATTGTCTTCATCTGCATGCTAAACACTGGGTCACAGGTATGTGTGTTCCAGCTCATAGGAAGGGAGAAAAGATCATGAATGTCCAATGTTAAAACATGACCAAGACCAGGAAATAGCTCATATCACCTCTGTTTACATTTCAGTGGAGAGAACTCAATGCACACAGTCAGATCAGACTGCAGTAGAGGCTGGGAAGAGTCTTTCCAATGAGATGATGTGCCCAGCTACAATGATCTTGTAGAAGAAAAGGGGAATGTATTTTGATGAAAACCAGCATTCTCTTCCAAAGGGATTTTAGGAAACCTGTGTATAAAGAATAACTTAATAAGATGTAAATACCTGAATATGATTTGCTTCCCTGCTCACAAATCTACAAATATTATTGGTTGCCATTTAATCTTCTTTCAGAGGCAAAATTCTGCATCTTAGAGTCAGAATAACTCCAGAGAACGTGCCTTGTCTATCTCTTAGTGAGCTCAAGGACTTCATGTGAGTAATAACCTACTTAAGACTTTTGAAGCAAAGAATTAAAACTTTTCATAATTCTCTTAATTCAATCTCTTGCCACTATTTGTCAACACCCTAAAAGAGGAAACAGAGTTGTCTGCTGAACAAATCTTGCTCTGCTCTATTTGGCTTGGTTTTAAACTTCCCTTTCAATTGTATGTTCTCACTTATCATCTCAAAACAAAGAATAAAGAGAAGAAAAATGATTTTCTTTGTATGTGTTAAAACTTGTGATGTTCTTCCCCAAATTAGGAAAGGTTACCTTGGCAACAGTGTTTCTAAATTATTCCCTCCAACTAACTAATCCTGATTCCTGTCCATGCTTAAATAAAAGGACTGGTTTGGTGATGCAAATTTCAGCTGCTCTATAAATTAGTTTGTATATTCAGCACAAATTTTCTCTGAATATTTTTGTTTTTCTCTCTGCATATTTTAACCATTTTGGAATAAAATAATGATTAGGTAGAAAAATGTGGCTATTTCCATATATTCTACTCTTTTAAGCTATAAAAGACCAGCCAAAAGGAGATCTAAGTAACAGAGGCATTCTGTTCCCACCATATTCTACTAGGAAGGCTTCGATAGGTTTGGGATTTAGAGGACTTAATCTGAAGTCATAATTTCAGGTTTGGTTTAACACAGAACAATAGATACCACAGTTTCAGGTGTTAAAAAAAGCCGAAAATTTCAGACCACTTAAATCTGAGTTTAACTGAGCAGAGAATTATTCAGAATCCGCAGTCCCTAGAACCAGAACATGTTCACAGAGCTCCACTCTGCAATGTGGGCAAGCAGCGTTTATGGAGGGAAAACAGAAGCGAGATACAGAAACAGCCTGATTGGTTACAGCTCTGCCTCTGCCTTGTCTGAACATGATCTGATCAGTTCGCAGCCTGTGATGGACTGAAGCTCAGCTGCTGTGATTGGCTGAGACTCACCTATTTGTTACAAAAGTATACTCCTAAATTAGGCTTTCAGTTAATTAAAGTACTAAGTTAGGTCGGAGTTCATTACTTAAGGACTCAAAATAAAGAGGCATCCTCAGGCCACATTTAGTTTAATACCATTTGGTTTAAAATACTCTACGTTAAAATACCTCACCATAATCACTACAGTTTTCCTTTCCTTTTATATCTCCGTATCCTTTCCTCTAATAGATTACATCCATTTTTTAAAGATTGGACATAAACAAAATATTGGTAGATTTGGATGTTAAAAAATCATCTCTTGTTAAGTGCCTTACAAATTGTTACATGTGGTATGTAATCCTTGATAGTTAAGAGAGTAGCTAGTCTTCTTAGGCAGATCTCTCTAAACTGTGCTCTATGTTTTACGTTGTTAATGTCATTAGACTTCTTTATGGAATTATTCTAGCTACTGGTGTGAAAACAATAAACAGTGATTTCTTCTTGAAACATTCTGACATTTTGTTTTAGTAAAACCATGTGTGGAGTATAATTGTAATGTTATCCAGTAAGCACAACTCTTAACAAGCTTTTGAATCGGATTTTATGACAATGAATACTGAATTATTTCTTTTCACTCACTTTTTCTGCAAAAAGCACCAAGTTGAGTTATATATTTATAATGTTTTTATGTTATCAATAATCTTAAATGTTTATTCCTAAAATGCACAGATTTAAAACTATAGAACTGAAAACAATCTTAGATATGATGATATAATCCAACCCTATTGTTTTACAAAACTGAAAAAAAGGACTTGGAAAAAATCAAGTTGGTTAGTTGTGGGCAATATTGTTTAGGAAAGGAATGCCACGCAGTCACCAATCCCTCCCTCCACCCAACACACACTGCTTTCTATACCTATCTATGGCAAAATGTTCCTGGACTGAATAATTCTTAATATCTCCTATTTTCAAAATGCTTTGCATAATTTTATTCTTTTTTCAGAATATGCTAACAGATACTCTAATAAACAATAGTAAAGATAATGGCTTAGTCAACCAGAAAAATGTGACAAAAAATCCAAAACAATCCACCTAAGACAGGATATAGGGTCAAATCCTACCATAAATCCACACATGAGATTTTCTGTAAGGCATTCTCTCCATAATTAAGAGCAAAATTTAGATCTTGATGGTTAGGTCTGTATATAGCCTGAAGGGTAAAAAAAGAAGAATTTGAAATAATTCAGAGTTCCACAATTGTTCTTTGTTATGCTTTTGGTAGATTTTGTAAATAGTTTGACTTAGACTCCAAGAAGAAAGACCACACAGAAAAACAATGTTTCATCTCATTCCAACTTTATAAGTCAGTCTCTCCATTTCTTCTGATAATGAATGCACATTTAAGACAAGGAAAGTGGCTATTGAAATTTCCATGCTCTCACCACCCAGCAAGAAATGCCTTACTAATTGGATTACGTTCTCTCTGTGCAGGGTAACTGCTGCCTCCTGGTGCCCTGAATAACCATTGAAGTTTTTAGTACCATTTAATGCTTAACTATGAACCAAGAATATTACTTCTTTTAACTAGAAAAGAACCTGAAATTAATTTAAGTCTCTATGAGATTACTGGTGATTTTTGTGTATTAGTAATTGTGTTGGTGGATGATTCAGGATTAATTAAAAGTCATAGTAAATTATAACCCAGGTTTATACCTTTGTATTATGCCAAAAAATGGATTCTATATGTTAATCTGAGTTTTTCTTGGATTGAAGTGTCTCTTTTAACTTGACTTACTTATGATAGCCAATGAAACTGGGTTTCCAGAAACTTAAAAGACTTGCTACTGTGTTCTGTCTTCCATACCTATCCCTTAGTGCTGCCCTCTCCTGGAGGAGGACAGAGTGGCAGCAGTGTAGATAATGGTAGGTTTTTTTTTTTTTTGGTTTTGTTTTTTCCTTACAGTGAGTTCTTTGTAGGGTCATAAAAATTATAACTTTAAAGGAGGATAAAATACATTCTATATAATTTAGTAATAATATAAAATTAACTATTTTACAAATAGAGAAACGGATTTTTATCACATCTTGTCTTTTTTAAAATTTTCAATATCCTAAAAGGAGATATTTATGCATTTTTTTATGTTATTATTTTCTCAAAATTATGTAGGAATGATTTCCATCATCCTCCACTGACAGCTCAAACTTTTATCACTGATTACTTTCTCTAACCACAGTCTCATGATTGAGAATGTACAACCTATATCCTCAAATTTCATTTAATGATTAAAAAAAATTGTCCATAAATTTAACTCAGCTCTTGCCTTAACATAAAATAAAGTCATTAAGCAAACTGAATTTTTTTCTAAAGACTATGAGTTAGAGAATTTTGGTTATGAGGCTATAAACTTCCACAATTATTATCTCACACCTGAATTATGATTGACAAAGTTGTATAGATAAATTCTAGTTTTTTTGCATCTAAATCTTAGAGAGATTTTTTGAAACCCACCCACTTTTCCATCATCATCGGTAAAAATGTAATTTACTAAATTATACCCTCAGCAATGGGAGTTCTTCAACCATATTTTTAGAGTAGCGCTAGTAATGTGACCTCATTCTCTCTGTTTTCCAAGCATTAAATTCTTGGAAGATAGGTTCTGAATGGCCACGTTCAGATCAGGAGACTCCCTATGAATTAAGTAATAGTGTGGCCAGGGTATCTGGTCGCTTAGCCCAAAATGGTTTCTGAATACCCACACTTATATGTTTAAGTCATTCCCAGAAAAAAATGAATTTGTGTGAATCGAGCACCTCCATACTAATTATCTATTGCTATGTAATAAATTATTATAAATGTGGTGGCTTAAAATAGCATACATTTATTATATTATAGTTCCTGTGCGTTTGGAGTCTGGGTATGGCTTCACAGCGTCCTCTGCTTCAGAGTCTCTCGTGAAGCAATCAAGATGTTGGTGAGGGCTGATGTCTGACTGGATGGCTCAACTGGGGAAGGATCTGTTTCCAAGTGGAGAATCTGGCAGAATTCAGTTTCTCAAAGACTGTTTGAGGATATCAGAATCTAGCTGGCTATACCTTGCTATATGGGTATCCCTAACATTGTTTCATGCTTCATCAAGGCATGCAAGCCAAGAAGGCAATGGAGAGGGTCAGCTAGTGAGAGGGGAAGTTATAATCTTATTTAACTTAATCACAGAAATGACATTTCATCCCATTTGACATATTTTGTTGGTTAAAACAAGTCATAGTCTGTCTACATTCAAAGAGAGATTATACAAGAGTATGAATGCCAGGAGGCAGGAATCATTGGAGGGTGGTGCCTACCATATGCCTCATAACTGGTGTTACTCAACCATAAAGGCATTTAAGTTAGTTTGACAAGTACCATATGTATAGTACTGTGTTAGGGGAGAGACAAGATGGCTGAGACACCAGCTACCAGATCATCTTAGAAAAAAAGGAAAAGCTTTAGAGGAAAAAGAAAAAATAAACAAACATAGATCAGGTGTAACTCCAAGGGAAAAGTGCCAGAACCTACAAGAGATTTTACAGGACAAAGTTGCAGAACAGAACAAAAAGGAGCAAGATATTGGCAGAGGTCTACCCCTGAGAGGCTTGGAGTCCAGCAAAAAGGGTAGGTGGAGCAGCTTGTTTCTCCCTCCATCACATCTATGGCAGTCATCAGGCTCTTTGCTGGACCGCCTTTCTACCCTCATGAACCCAAAAGCTACTGCCTCCAGTGAAGTGGGAGCTTCCTGAGGACAAAGCACCAGGCTACCAGCCCCCTTGGGGCACTTCCTGTCACTACAGACCCAAGCTGAGACAGCAGGCGCCATATTGCTTCTACACTCACCATGTACCTTTGTCTTCCCCAGGAGGCTTCAGACCCTCAGTTTTCACCTTGTTCCCACACAAACATTTCCCAACTCCAGCTCAGACTGCAGGCGTTACAGGAGGCCAGTGGGTCGTGGGGGATCTGTGTGACCCCAGAGTCTGGACATTCCAGATGGGCCACCTTCTGGAGAGAGGGACAGAGTCAACCAGACTGCTAGTTTTCCTTCTTTTAGACTCTTTTTCTCCCCTTTTCCTCCCCCTGCCTACAGCTGCTGAGAGAGATGATTGATCCACGGTTCTTAGGAGTTGCTGCTTCACCTGTGTTGGTGCATCCACCAAACCAGAGCTTCCACAGAGAGTGGGGCTCAAACCTTTCCTCTTAAAGCTCTGCAGTGGACTAAGGGGAGCTCAGACTGTGAGCTCTTTGCTCACCAGCCCTCCCCAGTGCTGCTTGTTTGGCTGCTCCACCAGAGCAGGGCACACCCCGAAGCAGAGGAACATCAAATCTGCTTGAGAACCCCATAAGCAACTTGGGACCAGCACACTTCTCCCTGGCATGGTCAGGAATTGATCTTTGGGGACTTGGGGATAGGCCCACAGGCCAGATCCCATACCCCCAGGATTGGATCATGTCACCTGGGGGCATAGAGGGGAGACTTGTGAACTAATCTCAGGAGCCCATGTAGCCAGAACTGAAAAGAGAGTGCAGTGTCCCAGCCACAGCTTGCTTGCAGAGCACCACCACAGGAAGGCCATATACTCAGCCCAGGACAGGATCCTGGACAGGGAAGCTCCCAGCCTGCAGCATCATTGTGGGGAGCTCACCTAGTTTGAGCTCCTGCCTGCTGGCAGACCTACAAGGAACACCTGGTATTCATACTGCAGAAATCATTCCATCACATTGAGAAGGAGGGAATCCTCCCCAACTCATTCTATAAAGCCAGTATCACCTTGATACCAAAACTAGGAAAGGACACAACAACAACAAAACTACAAACCAATATCCTTTATGAATATAGGTGCAATAATCCTCAATAAGATACTAGCAAACCAAATTCAATACCACATCAAAAGATAATCCACCATGACCAAGTGGACATCATCCCAGGGATGCAAGGATGGCTCAACATATGTAAATAAAAAAATGTGATTCACCACATAAACAGAAGCAAAAACAAAGACCATATGATCATCTCAATAGATGCAAAAAAAAAAAAAAAAAAGCATTTGACAAAATCCAGCACCCTTTCATGATAAAAACCCTCAATAAACTAGGCATAGAAAGAAAATACCTCAAAATTTTAAAGCCATATACAACAAACCCACAGCCAACATTATACTGAATGGGAAAAGTTGAAAGCATTCCCCCTAGGAACTGGAACAAGACAAGGGTGCCCACTGTCACCACTTCTATTTAACATAGTGCTAGAAGTCCTAGCCAGAGCAATTAGGCAAGAGAAAGAAATAAAGGGTATCCAAATTGAGAAAAAGGAGGTCAAACATTTGCTGACAACATGATCTTATATCTAGAAAACCCCAAAGACTCCACCAAGAGACTCCTAGAATTGATAAATGAATTCGGCAAAGTCTCAAGTTACAAAATCAGTGTACACAAATCAGTAGCATTCCTATACATCAATAATAATCAGGCTGAGAGTCAAATCAAAGACTCAATACCATTCACAATAGCCACAAAGAAAATAAAATACCTAGGAATATACTTAACTGAGGAGATGAAAGATCTCTATAAAGAGAACTACAAAATACTGAGGAAAGAAATCACAGATGACACAAACAAATGGAAAAACATATCATGGTCATGGATTGGTAGAATCAACATTGTTAAAACATCCATACTACCCAAAATGATTTACAGATTCAATGTAATCCCAATCAAAATACCAATGTCATATTTCACAGACCTAGAAAAAATAATTCTATGCTTCATTTGGAACCAGAAAAGAGCCTGAATATCTAAAGCAATCCTAAGAAAAAAGAACAAATCTAGAGGCATCACATTACCAGAGTTCAAACTATACTACAAGACTATAGTACACCAAACAGCATAGTGTTGGCACAAACATAGACACATACTCCAATGGACAGAACAGAGAATCCAGGTATAAAACCATCCACATACAGCCAACTAATCTTTGACAAAGCAGACAACAATATACACTGGGGAAAAGAAGCCCTATTCAATAAGTGATACTGGGAAAATTGGATAGACACATGCAGAAGAATGAAACAGCATCCATATTGCTCACCACTCACAAAAATTAATTCAAGAAGGATAAAAGACTTAGATGTAAAGGCATCAAACCATAAGAATTCTAGAAGAAAATGTTGGAAAAACTCTTCTAGATATCAGCTTAGGTAAAGAATTTATGAAGAAGATTCCAATGCAATCACAACAACAACAAAAATAAATGGGACTTGATTAAATTAAAAAGCTTCTGCACAGTAAAGGAAATAATCAACAGAGCAAATAGACCACCTAAAGTGTGGGAGAAAATATTCACAAGCTATACATCTGATAAAGGGCTAATAACAAGAATCTACAAAGAACTCAAGAAAATCAGCAAGAAAAAAACAACAACCCCATTAAAAAAGTGGTCAAAGGACAGGAACAGAATATTTTCAAAAGAAAACCAATGAACGGCCAATAAACATATGAAAAAAATGCTCCATGTCACTAATCATCAGGGAAATGCAAATTAAAACCATGAGACATTACTTTCCTCCTGTTAGAATGGCTTTTATTAAAAAGTCCAATAGCAATAGATGCTGGCATGGATACAGAGAAAAAGGAACACTTATGCACTGTTGGTGGGACTGCAAATTAGTACAACGTCTGTGGAAAACAGTACGAAGATTCCACAAAGAACTAAAAGTAGACCTTTCATTTGATCCAGCAATCCCACTACTGGGTATTTACTCAAAGGAAAAGAAGTCATTTTATCAAAAAGACACGTGCACTTGAATGTTTATTGCAGTACAATTTACAATTGCAAAGATGTGGAATCAACCCAAGTACCCATCAATTCATGAGTGGACTAACAAAGTGTGGTATATGTGTACCATGGAATGGAGAAGGATGAATTAATGTCTTTTGCAACAGTTTGGATGGAACTGGAGACCATTATCCTAAGTAAAGTACCTGAAGAATGGAAAAACAAATACCACATGTACTCACTAATAAATTGGAACTAACTGATGAGTACACGTACACAAAGGGAAGGAGAACTCAGGGTAATTCAAGCTGAGGGGAGGGAGGAGAAGGGGATCAGTGAAAGCTTACCTACTGGGTACAATTAACACTATTTGGGTAATGGGCACACTTATAAGGCTGACTGAAGCGTTGCAAAAGCAATTCATGTAACCAAAAACATTTGTACTCCTGCAATATGCTGAAATTAATAAAAAGTAATTAGTGTATAGAAAATAAAATTATTGAGATGTTAAAATACATATATATATATATATATATATATATACACACACACATATATAAAGCACTGTGTTATATGCTTTGGGATCAAGAAAAAAAAGACAAGTTTCCCAACATTGCCCTTATAAAATTTGTAGTCTAGCACTTGCTATTTCAATGGAATGTTAATATAGGAATAGTAGATCAGATCATAGGTTCTCTGCTTAAAACTTTTCAATTGCTTCATGTTGCTCTGAGCTTAAAATAAAATGTCTTATCATGGCTCAGCAGGGCCTGTGTCATCTAGTTCTTTCCTACTTTGACTTTGACATTCTCATCTTGTGCATCCCCCAGTTTTTCACTATGCTCTACTCAGCATCTGTCATATCCTACCTGGACATGGGTATGTTCAAAAACACTTTTTTAAAAAGTTTCAACTTTGTGCAGTGGCAGTGTTGTAGCCAATGAGGTTTATCAAAAGTGCAATTATTGCTAATGCAAAACTTTTTCCAACACACCATGGTAAAGATTTGCAATATAATCAGCATTGGAAATTTTTGACAGTCTCTATGGAGACTGAATTTTTTTAAAAAAGAAAGTTAAAAAAAATAATGTCATTGACTTCTTACCATTTAAACTGTAATCACTGAATGTCTAGATTTAAACAACATAATTTCATATTGTAACCTCTTAGATAAACTAGTTGTCAAAATGTACTTTGTGCTAATGAACTACATTGAATTGTTTTATAGGATTGTTAGTTGTACACTGATTGATTGTTGAAAACAGTCTTCCAGAGACAAATGTTTTGATCTAAAGAAGTAACTCAACTAGACCTCAGAATCCTTGGAACACTCTGGAAGAACTGTAAGGATCCTTCTAGGGTGTGCATATTAATCTTATTTATTTATTGTTTAGGGTGTTTTATGTTGTTTTCCCTTCATCACATAATGTCTTCTTACTGAGGAACTCAGAAGAAATTCTCTCAGTTCCAAGAGAAGCTTCTATTCAATAATTGTTTTTAGCTCATCTTTTGGATGGTTAATTCTATAATTGATCAAAATCCCGTGTTTCTTTGTCAAAAGACATTTGTGGAGTCACAGCCACAACTCAAACCTACGTATTCTGACTGCACAACTCATGGTCTTTCTTTCATATGGAGTTTACACATTTTTACCTAAGTCCTTGTCTTCACCTTAGAGTTTACCTAAATCAATAAGAAATTCCTGCATTATAAAAGCTCCTTTTCTTTTTTAGTTTAGATTCAAACTATCACCCCATCTATTTAAGTTTTGGAAGTTTGGCGGTGACATATTCTGTGTTCCTCAACATTTTCTCCATTTTTTCTTGTTACTTTAACATGAGGAATCTGATCTAAGAACTGTAAATGGATGAGGAGATAGAAAAAATTTCTCTTCCTCGCTCCCCTCCTTCCCTCCCTCCCTGTTTCTTTTCTCTTGCCCTTCTTCCCTTTCTTCAATTTCTCCCTCCACCATCCAACATATCTGTGATATTTTTGTCATATCTATGTTTGAGGTAGAATGCATAAACTCTGAACAAAAACAAACAAAACCCTCAGTTTCTATCATAAAGTCTGTAATGGAGTTGTCACATTATACATGTACTTGTGGCCCTCCTTCCTTTGTGGCTACGTGACTTTGGAATATTTTAATAGCTGTCTCCTGGTGTACAAGAAGAAAAGAAAGAAGGAAAAAGAAAGGACAGAGAAGAATGACTTTACAATTAGCTTGAGGATAAAAGCTTTCATAGTGTGAATTACATACAGAGCAGTGTTTTCCATTAAGTGAAAATTGACTTAAAAATGGATTTAGCTACACATTTTAGGTCTCTAAGGGACTTTGACTTTTACTTATGTTATTTAAAGATGATCATTCTCTGGTGAGCCAAGTGAGGCCAAAAGAACAAGGCTCCCCTGCCTCTCCTAAAAGTGTTGAGATTTATTTCTTGGGGGTGGCCTAAGTGAGTACTCATTCATTCCAACAAGTCATCCTGTTTTCATTTAGAGATTAATATGTTACAATATTACACTCAAAGAAAACTGGAGGAATTAGTAATGATGTCTTTTGAGAACCATCTTACCATAAAATAAATTGAAAACATAGAGCTTGCTGTATATTTAGATAGGCAGAGAATTGTAGGAGATTACCTAAAGGAATAATCTTGAAACCTAGGCCAGAGCACTACAGAATTAAAGTTTCTTTCCTATAGATTTACAAGGAACCACCAAAGGAGTTACATTTAGGATTAACAATCCGTGTTACATAGATTTTCATTTTTACTGTTAGGATTTATTTACATCCGTCTCTTTTAAATGCGATTTGTTCACTTACTCATTCAATGGATTCAATAAATACTTGCTAGTTGCTTAGGGTAGAAAGACCCATGAGACGTGGCATCCTGCTGCAAGGAACTCACAGACTGGTGAGGCTGTAAGTGTCTGAGGAGGCTTCTCCCTCTTTTCACCTCTCCTTTCCCCCATGGTAGGAGTAGAGGAAAATGACGATGAAACAAGAGTTAACGCTATTTTGCAATTAAAGATATATCTAGAGTATGATCTACTCATATGATCACATAATTTAATTTTCTTAAAATCATCCAATTCTGTATTTATATATTTGGGCCAGATAACCTCCAATTGTCCTTCCAGATCCAGTCCTAGCATCGAATGGTTTCCTTTATTTCTGGCTTCTTCAAGCTGAGTTTTGCCAATGGGAAGCCCCAGCGGATCAGATGAAGGCAGGAGAGTGAGGTCAGGGTCCTCCCCTAGGGGTTTACCCTGGGGAAATGGTATCTATCTTTCCACCAAGGTCACTGCTGTTCTCCAGGCAGATACTGCACATGGCTCTCTGATTCCAGCTTCTATTAGTTGCTCTCACCCCGTCCTCATAAAGCTCAGATGTTACTAACTCCAAGTGCTACAGTATTCCTTATGATTTCCCTACCCTCTGCCTATGCTTTTGAAAATCGTTCCTTTGTAAATAAATTTGAGAATTGTTCTAATTTGAATTGTGGAACCTTAATTATTGCAGTGTTCATTCAGTTATCTTATCGTGTCTTATTCATTTATTTGCTTTCTGTTTTGTCCTAAAAAGACTTAAGAAAATTTATGTAGTATACTTTTATTGTTTTTAAACACAAAATTTTCATTTTCTAACTATCTGAATCTAACTAAGTACTTACAAATCTGTCCCATGAAAATAATATTCTTTTCTTAATCCAGTATCTTCTCACCTATTTTCACATACTTAATGATAATCAGTATAAACAACAAAACTACAGGTCAAAATGAGATGGATAAAAATTGTGCTCTAAACACAAATAATTTCCTCTTTGGCCTTTTGGGTATTTCTTGTTCTTGATTTGTTTTCTTTTCCATTCTTCAAAACATAAGTGAAATAATGCTTCTTTTATTTCATATTTTAAAATGATTATGCTCTTCTCTGACTTTCAATGGAGCATGTGTAGTCTCACAATCTGACAAATTTGGCACGATTTCTTCAAAGAAACAGAAGTAACCCTGCTGGACCAACAGGTGTTTTCTTACTCTCACAGGCTCCATCAAATGACTGAGTGAAAAGTTCAAATGGAGGTTAGCAAACTCGCTTCAGTTTAAAGAATGCTTTTGTTAAGATGGCTCAACCAGTATTTCTGAAAATGAAGCGTAAGTCATGGTAGATTAGATAACTTTTTAAATGACTGTGTGTTACAAATGTTTAATATATTCATTTATATTTATCCTATGGACTATTTTGATATGTTTACAAACAGATTAGGATTTATAGTCAGCAGAATTAGAGTATATTCTGGTTTTATTAAAATATGACTTTTCAATTCTATGAACATTTATAACACCTCTCTGAAATTTCTCCTTGTCTCAAAGCTATGAAACATTAAAGTTTTTTAATCAGGGGTTCTTAACCTAGAATATAGGGCCTCTGGTCTGGGGGCAGATTACAGAGGTTTCACAAAACCCAGGATATTATATGAAAAAATATATATTTGTTACATCGTTGTATTTTTCTGGGAAGGGGGTCCAAAACTTCATAAGAATTCAAAGGAGAATAAGAACTGCTAGTTTAATTTTTATTGAGCATGGTAGATTTTATTATTGTTCTTAATATTCAGAAACTTTACATATGGGGCCCTCCTTACAGAACACTCCCTAGATGAGGATAAACATGTGACTAGTTTTGGTCAGTAAAATATGGGTGAACACAATTTGTCCCCTGTCTAGCAGAAGCCATAAGACATTTTGTAGTTTCAGCACTTTCTGATTTACTTCTGCCATTAAACTAGATGTATCCCAATAGAAGCTGTTCCATCATCCTGAGTCCCATCATGGAGCAATAAATAAACTCTTGAGGGATTTCTTTGTGTCTGCAGCAAAAATTACCCCAAGCTTACTGATAAGCTTATCATCTTAGGTCAATTTCCCCATATTTTCTACAGCAGACTAAACCAATCTCTCTGTGCCTGGTTAAACAATAAATCTGTTAAATTCTCTTTCCTATTTTCTGTGCTATTCCACAATGACTAGTATGTCATCATTTTAATTTCCTCAACAGAAAACTTTCCCTCTTTCAAAAACTTTTCCTGAATCCTTTCTTGTTAAAATGAATTCAAATACTTCAGCTTCCAGCCTAGAAGAAGTAACACTGGCTGGAATTGCCTCCCCTGTGAAGCAACAGCAAGAAAAATACAGACAAAATATATGAAATAAAGGTTTTCAAGATAGTAGGCATCAGGCAAAAAAAGATAATGGTCAATAATGGATCATATAGATGATGGTGGTTCCATAAGATTATAATACTGTATTTTTACAATATGTTTTCTATGTTTATATACACAAATACTTACCATTGTGTTACAATTGTATATCCTTACCATTAAGCAATGCATGACTGTTTATCTAAAGGAATCGAAATTAGTATATCAAGGAGACATCTGTACTCCCATGTTCATTTCAGCATTATTCACAATAGCCAAGATATGAAAGCAACCTAAGTGTCCATCAACAGATTAATAGATAAAGAAAATGTATAAATACACAATGGAATACTATACAATGTTAAATAGAAGAAAATTCTGTCATCTGTGACAACATGGATGGGACTGAAGAACAACACGCTAAGTGAAATAAGCCAGGTACAGAAAGACAAATACTGTATGATCTTACTTACATGTAATCTAAATAAGTCAATCACA
Organism: Eulemur rufifrons; assembly: GCF_041146395.1. Taxonomy (NCBI): domain Eukaryota; kingdom Metazoa; phylum Chordata; class Mammalia; order Primates; family Lemuridae; genus Eulemur; species Eulemur rufifrons. The sequence goes on along the minus strand of NC_090997.1, from coordinate 23,151,592 downwards.
CAGAAAGAGAGAGTGGAAAGATGATCACTAGAGGCTGGGGGTGGGGGGAGGGATGGGAAAGAGAAGATATTAATCAAAGGATACACTTCAGTTACACTAGAGGAATAAGTTTAGTGATGTACTACACTTCACAGTGACCACAGTTAATAATAATGCATATTTCAAAATTGCTGAAATCTGTAGATATTTGACAATGTAATCATAAATAAATGAAGTGATAAATATGTTAATTAACTTGATTGAATCTCTCTATTATGCATACATAGATCAAAACTTCACATTGTACCCTATAAATATACACAATTATTAGTCAACTAAAAATTAAAAACATGTAAAAAAATAAAACTTTCTCATCTAAAGGAACTGCCACATTAGTTAGCTGGCAAGATCCTGCTTATCTCTTATTGCATTTTGAAACTCAAATTTCATCCTAATATTAAAGTATAACACTTTTGCTATTAAAAAAAGAGTAAGAACAACTAGAAATTTCTTCTCTCACCTGTCACAAAAATCAACTCATGGTGGATAACAGACTTAAACCTAAGTCATGAAGCCATAAGAATTTTAGAAGAAAATGTTGGAAAAACTCTTATAGACATCAGCCTAGGCAAAGAATTTATGAGGAAGATTCCAAAGGCAATCACAGAAAGAACAAAAATAAATAAATGAGACCTGATCAAATTAAAAAGCTTCTGCACAGCCAAATAAACTACCTCTAGAGCGAATAGACAACCTACAGAATGGGGAACATATTTGCATGCTACACATCTGCTAAAGGGCTGATAACTAGAATCTGTATAGAACTCAGGAAAATTAACAAGAAAAAATCAAACAACGCTATTAAAAAGTGTGCAAAGGACATGAACAGAAACTTTTCAAAAGAAGACAGACTAATGGCCAATAAACATATGAAAAATTGTTCAACATCTCTTATCATCAGGGAAATGTAAATCAAACTGACAATGAAATATTACTTAACTCCAGTGAGAATGGATTTTATCAAAAAGTCCCCAAACAATAAATGTTGGTATGGATGTGGAGATATAGAAACACTCATGCACTGTTGGTGGGACTGCAAACTAGTCCAACTTCTATGGAAAGTGATATGGAGATACCTCAAAGAGCTAAACGTAGAACTACCATTTAATCCAGCAATCCCACCATGGAGTATTTATCCAAAGGAAAAAAAGACATTCTATAATAAAGACATCTGCAGTCAAATGTTTATAGCAGCATAATTCACCATTGCAAAGTTGTGGGAGCAACCCAAGTTCCCATCAACACATGAGTGGATTAATAAAATGTGGTATATGTATACCATGGAGTACTACTCAGCCATAAAAACGATGGTGAACTAATACCTCTTGTATTATCCTGGATGGAGCTAGAGCCCATTCTTCTTAGTTAAGTATCACAAGAATGGAAAAACAAGCACCACATGTACTCACCATTAAATTTCACTGATTGATCAACACTTACATGCACATATGGAACTAACATTCATTGGGTGTTGAGCACGTGGGAAGAAGGAGGAGAGGATGTTCACACCTAATAGGTGCCGTGTGCACTTTCTGGGGGATGGGCACACTTGTGGCTCTGACTTGGGCAGCGTAAAGGCAACATATGTAATCAAAGCAGTTGTACCCCAGTAATATTCTGAAATTAAAGAGAAAGAAATTAAAAATTTTGTGATGGTGTAATTCTATTAGGAAACACATTTGAGGAAATTATGAGTTGGTGTTTTTATTTAGAAAATCACAAAAGTAGAAAAATTTTCTACTTTTCAAAAATTTTTCTACTTTTGAAATGTGGAAAGTTGCTCTCAAACATAAGGCTTATGTATATGCAAGTTTAAAAAAGCAGACTGTAAAATGATTTTGAAAATTTTTTGAGATTTATTTTGAAATAGAAAGATCTCAATAATGAGACACAAAGCAGGAGGGAATTGGGATACAAGACGCTAGATTTTATTGCCAGATGGCCACCAGCTATCTCTAACGCTTTGAATGAGGCCATTAATTTAGCTATGCCTTTGTTTTTCCATTCTTAAAATGAAAATTTTGGAAGTCCCTCCCAACTAGAAAATTCTCTAATGTTATGAAACCAGCCATGATGGCTTTGCAAAGGAAGAAAGTATAGCTTTCATCAACGTCAAAATGTTACACAACTTTTAAACCAGTACTGTTTTAGTGATAGGTGATAAAATATAAGTTTGCAGTTTTCATTTTGAATTCAAACTCTTACTTATCTAAAAATATATTTTTCCAAAGCTCATCAGTTTAAGATATTGTAATATATGAAAATCCTCTGAAGGATGAATTCAGTTTTGAACATTTTGCTTTTTGTTAAAAATACATATACATTCACAGACAAGAAACATTAATTAGAAACACTAGTTGGATGAAGGACTTATCTGCATGGATTTTACAGCATTTGTGTTCCTTTTTCTCTGAAGAATACAGAGAGGTATCCACATAGCCATACACTCTGGCCAGCCTGAAGTCCACCTGGGTTCTGGGAATGGGTGAGGATTCACTTCTCTGCTTTCTCTGATATTGACTCAAGGTTTTGGGCATTTACTTCAGATTCTAAGAAGCCATTAAATTTTTTTTTTATCAATGAACATATTTGGTATTGGTATTGCACAAATAACTATACAGCTACTAGAAATATTATAATCAATATTTAAGGTAAAAGGAATGGATATTTTAATTTTTGTCTTGTTTTGTTTTTTTGAGACGATGTCTCACTATGTTGCCCAGGCTGGTCTCAAACTTCTGGCCTCAAAGGATCATCCCATCTCAACCTCCCAAGTAGCTGGGACCACAGGCATGTGACACCGTGCCTGGCTAGGAATGGATAATGTTTAAAAGTTAACGGTGCTTGAAATGTTGATGTCTTACTTGGAATAAACATTCAATCAGGTAAATTAATTTATAAACTTACAAATAAGATTCTACATATGCATTTTTAAGTTGAATCATAAACCTATTTTGACTTCAGAGGTGGCACTTTTTAAATTTACCATATATTTAAACATTTCAGCTTAAAACTATTTTTCAAATAACTATAGAATGGGAATATATTTATCTGGATTATTGATGCCAGCCACCCCCAAAACTCAGTGACTCAACACAATGAAAGTTCATGTCTTGCTGAAGCCCCAATTGCAAGGTGTGTCAGGCAGCTCCTTGGTGGGCTTCCCTTCAGTCAGCAATTCAGGGGGCCAGGCTTCTTCCATCGGGTAGCTCCAGCATCTGTGAAAAAGGAGAGAGAGTGAATGAACGATGTCACTGGAGGCTTTAGGGCCAGGCCTGAAAGTGCAGTACTCCTCTTCCTCCCACTTCCCATTGGCTGGAATCAACTCAGATGGCCTCAGCCTCATGGAAAGGATGGCTGGGAAATGTCATTTTCTTGACTGCCCAGGAAGAGGAAACAGGATCGGAGACCATCTGGTCAGTCTCTGTCATAAGGAATAAAATGTTAAACATTTTTTAATCAGTCTATTTTCATTCTTCTCTCTCCAAATTTGTGTTTCCCATCAACCATTCTGCCTTTCTCCAGGAAAGGAGAATAACAACTGTCACTGTCCAAGTGTGAACGAGACATGAGCATGCTCTGAACAAATAAAAAGAGGCAGAAGTAACACGTGTTTGCAGAGACCCAGGGAATGGCAGGAAAAAGGGACACAGTAGTTAATGGGAGCCTCTCACAATTTGTTGAATTAAAAACTTGAAAATCCTCCTGGTAAGACAGAGAAATGCTAGAGACACAGCATTCTTTAAAATTGAGAGAGGAGCTCAAAAAAAAGTTAGGAAAATACTCAGGCATCAGAAAATTAGAGCTCGCATGGTCTACATGTAATGCTCCATGTGTTCTCACCCTGGTAGTGGTGTGTTGGTTTTAATATTCTGGAGACATTGACGTGGTGATAGGAGATTGGGTCCATGTAAGGCAGGGAGTTGAAACTAAAATCTCAATATAAAGCCAAGCCCTTGGAAGGCTGGAATAAATTTACCCGCTGGAAAAGGAAGCTGATGAAGTTTGTCTGTATCAGCCTGGACTCCGGGTGATCTAGTTCATTTTTAGATTAAAACTTCCTTTTCAACGTTAGACCACTTTCTACTGGTTTCATCACTTATATTCATTACCCTTGTTTGTTATTACAGAGGTGAAAGTGCTATAGTAAATGAGGCCGAACAGGAAAGGGGAAGTGAACACTAGTAAGGACAAAAGTTTGTCTTCAAATTTAGTTCCTTTTGTCCTAGCTGTGTGATTTGGGGCAAGGCAAGTTATTCAATTTCTTCTTCTATAAGATGGAATAATAATATTACCTCATAAGTTTGCTTTGAGAATTCATTACATATGTAAAGTGCTCAGAACAGTGTCTGGTAGAGTGTAAATGTTAGCTATAAATACTAACACACTATGTGCTTTAGAAACATCTGATGTAAGATGTTAAGATAATACATTTAAAATATTGAAATAATTTAAAAAATGTTATTTTATTAGATTAGATTACGCATTAGTTTATCTGAAATACCCTCATCTGACCGCAGGTCAACTGAATAATTTTGTTTTTCTTTTATTACCCACACATTTCCAGTGCCAGATGTAATAGGATGATTTTGCATCATGATCTTTGTGTCTTGCATCTTTGTGCCTTGATGCTGGTCATATGAGTTGGAGCAGTAAGATAGACCTGAACACCATGCATCACCGAGGTCATTAGCAAGCTTTTAACTATACATGACAGGGACTGCAAACTGCATGAATACATCTGATCAAATCAAAACTAAAGGAATCTCCAACCGAAAATCGTCTTAGCCAGATCTGAATGCCCATGGTCACTCCAACACTATACAATGTGAGAAGCATGATGGAGAGGAGATCCTTGTGGAAAGAAATAAGGGTCTTACCTGGTTGCAGTTAAATTATAAATGTGCATATCGCTATGCACATACATTGCTGCAGTCCCTTCAAGGGCCTGGAAAGAGACCCATGCACATGAAAGATCCTGAAGTTCAGATTTGCTGGTGTTATATAATAAATATATTTTGGGTAGAAAGCTTTGTAAATAACAGAATTTGATAATTCCAGGGTCAAAATCCAGATCAACCACAACTTCCCAGATCGTAAACTCCTGAAGATCGAGGTTAAGACAGTTCAGTTTGCTTTTCATGGTGACAGGAATGGTAATCACCCTCCTGAACACTAAGCAATTAATTGCCTGCTTATTAGTTTAATTAGTTTACTCTACTTCTTGATATTAAAGGGTTTCTTTCTATAGCCAAATGGTGGTATATTTTGTTGTCCAACAGCATATTCTGTTACAGCAGTAAAATGATAATTTGTGATTTTTAACTGCTAGGGTAGATGTTTTTTCAGAGTTTTAATTACCATTTGTGCACTGTGATTTATAGTAGGCACTAGAAGATCTTCTCGGTCTTCTGCTGAGTGGATTTCTTAATACTGAGTTATGAATGTCAGCTGGGTATTTCTGTGTTTACCTGCTGGATTAAATCGTTGGCCATTATTGTTAAGATGTTTTGCAGAAGAATTTAAAAATTACATTTAAGACTTTTTGACTGCTATTGTTCTATGAACCTTGAGTTTGGAAAGTGTTTAAGAGTGTTTTTAAACATAAAAACATTTCTATTTGTTCTCCAAATCTTGAGACTATAGTTTATGAAAAGTTTCACATTTTTGAGAAATTCATAAAGGATATTAATAATAAAATTTATAAATCATTAATCTGGTTAGTAATTATTTAAATCTATTTATACCTGATAGTATTTCTAATTACATTTTTTTTTTTTTTTTTGCAGAAAATACCTACTATTAAGCAGATATTGGCCTGTTCTTGGCCTTTATCACTTAATAGTCCCTTGCTTCAAATGAAGTTAAATCTCTTAAGGGAATACTAGGCTGTCTTGCTTTGTTATAAATGGGTGATCTAACTCTCTGGAAACAGTTGTTTCAGTCCACATATTTTGAGCTGTCACCCATACTAAATGATTGTGGATATGACACATAGTAGAAATCTGTTTTCATCCAAGGTCTGCAGACACATTTTGAAATGACAGGTATCTCATACTTGTATAACTTCATTGGGGGTCCTGTTCATGAAAATAACTGACCCACTTGGTATTTTTTTCTGATAAGTCAAGATTCTTTAAATGGTGTCCAAAAAATAGCGAAAGGACATGTGACAAAGAGCTAGTAAGCAGATTGTTCTTGATTCTTTCTGGGATAAACCTTAGGCCAGTTTTTCGACACAATCTTCTGGGAATTAGGAGGGAGTCATTAATCCTTCACACAAGGATGTCAGAATGTTCAGGAAACACCTCCCATGCATAAGACCTTTCTAGACTTCCCAGATTACATAGGGTTTTCAGAGATTTTTGTTCAATATATGAGGGAACAGTAACTTAGTTGTGATGCTCCTGGGAATAAATTTGGAGTCACTCATTGCTCACCCAACAAATTTCAAGAAAGTTTTATAGTCTTATTTGACCAATTGTTCAACCCCGAAAGGTCAAAGTGCATTAAATTCAGTTTAACATATAGTATGAACTATATATAGGAATTAAGGCCATAGGACAAGCCTTCTTAAAAAAACCTTACCTTTAGCCCATACATACTATGGAGTTTGTTGCCATTGATGATGGTAGTGAATATTTAAGATAGAAAAGTTGGCCATGTGAGTGAATATTTTATTTTTTATATCACTAAAAGTCAGATGCTTTGTTTTCTCGTGGGAAATTGCTTTAAAAACATCTCTACTCTGGGAAAGGCTTTGGAATTCACACACGAAGTTAATACAGAATGTCTTGGACAGTATCAGAGTTCATTTTTAATATATGACAGAAGTCATGTTGTGGGAATTCTGAAATGGGAAATCAAAATTCTCTCTGTAATCATATCTTAGATAATAAAAATAGGTAATGCCCATTTATTGAATCCAGTTTTGGTTTTTCACAAATCTAAAAATAGCAGTTCTATCTTGGAGAATATAAATTCGTCATCAACATTTACTAAAATGAATGAGGTTGGAAGCAAGAAGTGTTTGATTTGAGTAAATTAGAGGGAATTAGCTGTCAGTGTAGAAAAATAAGTTCAATATCCTCTCTTCCCTTTTTTTTTTCTCACCACCTAATCCAAAATTGCTTAAGAATGAAAAGAAATGAATTGGGCATTTAACAGGTGTTCTGAAAATGAAGAGATAACAGCAGAAGTCAATATTCTCTCTTTTAAAAGATAGCAAACTTATTACTTATTTCCTGTTTTAAAAGGAAGTACTACATATATTTATGGTAGGCAATTTGGAAAATAGAGTAGAAGACCAAAAAGAAAAAAAATTCCCCTGTAAGGCACCAGCCAGAGAAAATTACTCCTAACATCGATGTACAACTTTGCAGACATCTTTGTGTGCATGCATTTGAGAATCTTGTTTTCTTTTTTAAATTGAATCATATTCTTTTTTCAATACTATTAATTTTTCATTTAAATTCAGGAGACCAGACATCTTTGTCTCTTTCATTGACTGGTGTATCCCAGTGCCTGCCACATAATAGATCATTAATAATTACTTGTGGAATTTACTAGTACAGTATGACTTTTATTTCCATAGTAAATATTCTCTGAAAACATCACATATAACATCTGCATGATAGTCTATTGAGCAATGTATTGTAACTCATACAACAAACACACCATAGCTGGGCATTTAGTTTAATCTCTTGTGCATGATTCCTTGTTGGCACAACTTTGATTAGCTGAAATAAATTAAAATGCTGAGAATGTTTAAAATTTTCTATAAAAGGGTGTCCATAAAAGTTAAATTAGTTTATACCTCTCCTTCAAGGAACTAGTATGCTCTGTCTCCTTTGATGGACCTTCCCTCTGATATTCTCATCCAGGGGGTGTTGGGGGGATTGGCCCCATCTCTGAAGCTGTTGTCCAAGGCCACAGTGAATGGCTCAGGGATAGAACAGCAACTTAACTCAGGTGACTGAGGAGAGAAATATTTTATTTTTCAGGGCTACTGGGAAAGTCATTCTCTTGGCTTCCTGGTGCAAAAGAGGAAGAATACAGCTGTGGGAACTACTGCAGTCTTGTGGCACATGGGGAGTGGCATTTAGGGTAAAGCAGCCACCATGGAAAGCAGAGAGAAGAGACAGAATGAACTTGGATTTTTACTGGGCCAGTCCTCACTTGAAACTTCATTTAACCTTAAACTTTTCAGATTCCTGGGCCAAAAATGTCCTTCCTTATTCCATAGTGGGCTAAATTTTATATAAGCTTAAATATACATATCCTGATACAATGACTATCTCTTGCAGCATACAAAGGGAATATTTTCCCAAGCTCCACTCCGCATTGGCTATCATTATAAATTGGCTGATTTCATAGGAAGCACATTATATCTCATGTTGACTTGTGTTTCTTCAATTGCTAGTGAAGTTCAACATCTTGCATGTGATTATTATGCATTATTCAATTCTTCTTTCCTGGTTCTAGTTCCTTGTGAGGTATTTCAATCACCTGGGTTCCATGAGATATGTCGGTATCTTTTTATTTGTTTTGTATAACCTCTTATTTTGAAAGAATTTTACATTTACACAACAGTTGCAAAGATATCACATGGAGTTCCTATATACCTTTCCCTAACATTAACATCCCACATAACCAAGGACTAGGAAATAAACATTGGTACAGTAAGTATTACTAACTAAAATATAGACTCTATTTGACTTTCAACAGTTTTTAAAATAATGCCCTTTTCATATTTAGAACAGTTATCCTTTTACTTAACTCCTCTCTGAAGACATCACATTCGAACTCTTGAAATCAAGTTTCACTTGCCTAAATCAGTCATCAGCATAGAAAGTGCTAAGTGATCCTTCACATTAAGTAAATGTGAGGAAGAACTCTGTAGAGGAATAATTACTGTCTATAGTAATGGTCGGTGAGTATCCAGAATGATGAAGGAAGGTTGACTCTGTGTTTGGTCAGCGTGTAGACTAATTCCATGCTGTGGATACCAGATGAATAAGATAATTTCTGAGGTCCTCTCCAAGGTTGGATTCATTTGGGATAAGGACTGAACTTCAAATACTAGAACATTCAACAGGCTGTGGTATGATCCTAGGCAAGCTACCTAATAATTGCCTTTGGGTTCCTCATCTGTAAACTACCACTTTATTAGGCATTCCTAACTCAACATGCTTAACTGGGAACTCTTGATTCCTTTTTCCTCCCTTCTTCCTGTGCTCCAAACTGTTTTTCCCCCTAGTTAGGAAGCAGTACCATCTTCTACCCTGGAAGCAGTACCATCTTCTACACTGGAAGCCCAGCCCAAAATATAGGTGTCATCCCTCATTCACCTCTTCTTCATTCCCTACATTGAATCCATCCATTGGTCCTCTCAGCTAAGTTTCCAAGTTAAACCTCAAATTTATCAATTCCTCTTTGTTTACACTGTCAACAACCCTAGTTCAGGCTACCTTCACCTCTCATTTAGATTACTGCAATAGCTTCCGAATGACTCTTTCTCATTCTACTTTCACCCTTCAAATCCATTCACCACATTGTAGGTGGAATAATATTTTAAAAATGTAAGTCATGTCTTGGTTCCACTTTCTGGCCTAAACATCTCCAGTGGTTTTTCATTTCATTTAGAATAAAATCTCATCTCTTTATTGCTGCCTGAAAAACACTACAAGATCTGGGTCCTGTCTATCTCCTAACCTGATCTATTATTGTTCTTCCCCTCGCTCAGGATGCCCCAGCGACACTGGCTTTTGGTTTTTTTCTCAAACATTCTCAGCTTCCACAGCCTTAGGGCTTCATGTGCTTTCTATTTTCTCCACCTGCAATGCATTTCCTTTAGTCTGTTTCAAGGCTGGACTTCTCTTGTTATTTAAGTATCACATCCAGCTTCGGGAGACCCTTCCAATTTAAAATTTTACTGATGTATATTTGTGTATTTATTTGCTCATTGTTTGTCTTCTGCCTCTAGAGGATAAGCTCCATGAGAGCAAGAAATTGTAACTGTCTTTGGTGCTGGTACAACAAGCAAGACATAATGGATTCAAATCAATGGTTGTTGGCTGAGGGATAAGGGGTAAAATGATGTCAGTTTAGCTATGTGAGAACAATTCTGCTGAAGCTGAGAGGAGAAAAGAGAGAGAATGAAACTTTTTAAAAGTATATATCGCAATTTATGGGCTTCTCTTCTGTCGGGAGACTCACATTTTCCAAGATTGTATCAGTTGTGGACAAACAAGCAATGGCTCAGTGATTCAGTTCCAGAAGCCACTCTTTGTTAATCTGGGATCAGGGAGGTGTTTATGTGTAAGGAAAAATGTGTTAGGAAAAACTGCATGTTTTTGAAGTGGTGGGTCTTTGGTCAGTTTAGGCAACTGGAGTTTGGTCCAGTGTTTCAAAAATATGATTAGAATATATAATCTTTTCATTAGCATTTATTCTAGCTATGAGCCATAATGGAATATATAGTTTTCTTGTTTCATCTATAATATGTTTAGGATGCTATTCATTTCTTTTCTGGGTAATATTGTTTATGCTTTGTTACTTGTTAAATGTTTTCATACATAAAAATGAATGCCATTCCCCACAATGTCATTATTTACTTATATCCTTTGAGATTCCAAAAAAGGATTAAGTGCTGGTTCTGCTGCTGCTATAATCTTCATCAAAGACACGAACATATGCGTGTGTGTGTGTGTGTGTGCATGCGTGTGTGTGTGTGTGTGTGTGTTTGTGTGTATAAATTTACGATTTTTAGTAGAAGGTCAATTTGGAAGTTATTGGTTATAGGCAGAGTTGAGGATTGTTCAGAAACTGTTATTCCCCACAATGGGCATCTTCCCTTAGGATTCCATGAAGGACATCACAAGTGCTATATAAATACATAAGAATAACTTCCAAAAATTGACCTCTTGCTCCCCATGAGATGCTGTGCTGAGAAGGTTTTGGATACAGCTGGCTCATCAAGGCTGTCCAGTGGCTCAGTTGGTATCCTGGGCACCACATCACACAGGGTTTTGGTCTTTCTTCCTAAATGAAAGAAGCAGAAGTAACCAGAGAATAAACCACTTCCTTCAGCTCCCCCAGATGGAAATTGAGGACAAGGGTATTTGGCAAAGAAGTTTATTAAGGACTTGGTAGAACAATTATCTCCAAACTTCTTTTTTCCTAAGGGATCCACCCTTGAGAAGTACAATTACTGCTCTATTTTACAGTGTGACTCACCATATCAGAGGAGGCAGCAGTGCCTCCCAAATTATAAAGCAGCAAGGAGGCAGTTGGGAAACTATTTCATGCTTCCTTATGGGTTTGAGCTATACTGTCTGACAATTTGTCTTTGTCCTAGAGAGGTGTGTCCTTTGTCCAACAGGCTGGGTACCCAACTGGAGGAGTCTAAGGGCCCTGTGGAACTTGGAGCACCAGCTGACCTTTGCTCCAACTCACAGAGTATTTTCTTTGGAAAAAGGAGAGTTATGCTTCTCATCAATTGCACTGCTGACTGCCCCCCCCACCCCCGCCCCGAGGCCCCAACCCCATAGTATACATGGATGGACTGAATCAGATTTAGGGCACTATGCTAGCAGGATTGGGGCTGGGGGGAGTAGAGAAAGAGGTTGGATATCATGGGAAGAAAACTGAGTTTCAAAAAGTACATGGAGAGTCTCACAGGGGAGCCAGGAGGGAATTTGTTTGGAGAGTGCACAAAACACTTAAGGAGGGGGCAGGGTTCAATTTCTTAGGGTTTTTCTCTTGGACCCTAAAAAGTATCATATTTAGATTGCAGCCTTGTTTCCTGTGGAAACCTACCTAAAGACAGCAGCGTCCACTCAGCGTGCATAGCAGTGGCCAGATGTGAACTGCTTCACTAGCAGTGGCTCACAGTTGGGGCTGGGTGTTGAGAAGAGAAGAACAATGAGGAGTATGGCAAGGGGGTTGCAGTGTGTGCCGGAAAAAGCTGCCTCTGGGACAAGGTGAGAAGTGGTGTTTGAATTCAACCAGTAATGAATTCAGTAAAATCAAAGTTGGCATAAGTCAATACTAAACCTTCATTACTTACATATTTAGTCGTAGGAAGAAAAATTAAAGCCAAGATGAGAATGTCAAAGGAAACTAAAAAACTTGGGTCAATCTACATTTCTTTTGACTTCCATAAGGATTCTCATATTACCTTCTGACTCTGCACTGCCAAATTTGCATATCAATTTATTATTTACTGCTTAGAACCCTAAATTGCCTATTGTCAATAAATTATGACTTCATATTCTAGATTTTATTTCCCATAAAAAGGAATTGATGGATAATGAATGATGAATAAAACAGTGATGAATAAAAGCCCTACTTTAACATTACTCTTCATGAAAGAGAACCTATACTTTATGGGCAGGAAGTAGTTCATTTGTTGGATGTTTTACTTCTTATTGATACTGGTCAGTGATGCATCTTGGTGAGTGGGAGTCAAGAAAGAACAGGAAAAGAGGAGGGAATAGTGTTGTGGCCCGATTACAGAACGGGGGATGAACACATAAACATACATACAGACACACAGAAAAAACACACGGACACACATAGACGGTAAAGACTGCAGTGTGGAAAACTCCAGTCGCTTTATTTTTATATTCCTATTGTCCAGCAGCTACTTCCTGGTACATGACTATCTTTAGGGTCCTGAGGGGACATGTTCCATTTCTTATGGAAATTGCTCAAGGGAAGGCAAACATTTGCATCTTAACCTTTGGACCTCATTACCGCCTGCAGGACAATGAGACACACCTTGGCTATTTGCCATAGGAAACAGTTTGTCTATTTCAATAGGCCATTGACCTTTAGCTCCAAGAGGCTTTCAGCAGTCAATGGGCCGTGTCCGGACCGTTGACTTCTGGCCTCAAGGAGCGTTCTGGACCCATTGACCTTTAGACCCAAGAAGCACGTCCAGCTTCACTGACTCTGAGCTCAAGCCAATTCTTGCTCAGGGAGGATCCCTACGGATAGAGGTTGCATTTGGGTTTCCAACGGGGGTGATGACGTTTTCCTGATTTTCTTATTAGTAACCTATAGCTTCTCCTGAAAGTAGCCTCTTCCACCGAGCTGGAGAGTATCTGCACTCTTTTTCTCCTTACCTTCTCCAGGGAAGAAGTCTTGAAAAGGTAGACACTAGCTCTACCTCCTTACTTCCCACTCCCTGCTCTGCCAGGAACACTCTGTCCTCACCCTGAACACTCACTGACATGACTGCTTCCAAAGTCACGTGTGACCTCCTGATGACCAAATCCACACCGTGCTTGTAAGTATGTATTACATATGACTTTTCTGTTCCATTTGACTCAACAGCTTTTTGTACGTATTGAAACTTTTCCTTGGCTTCTACTTTCCTGATCCTTTGTCTACCTTACTGATGGCTCTTAGTCATTTTCTTCCCTCTTATCCAAAAATGTTATTTTCCATGTTACTGACCTTAGCTTTATTCTTTCTGTACTGTGTATACTTTTTCTGGGTAGCCTCTTTGCTTGTATTGTCAACTATACACAGAAGGCTCTCAAATGCACGATCTAATCGAAACCTTCCTGCTGAGATTTTCACTAGAATTTCTGACTGCTTTTCAGGTAGTTGCATGTGAATATTACATGAGTCCTCAACAGAACTTACTCTTAGAATTTATCATTCTTACAAACCCATTCTCTTCTTGAATTCCTAATTTCATTTGATTATAGTGCTAATTCAACCAGTCCCCAAGCCAGAAAGGTACACAATATCAGCAGTCCCTGTCATTCTCTATATCCAATCTGTCACCAAGTCAAGTGGGTTTTACTTCTGTATCTTTCCATCTATATTTCAAAAACTATACAAGCAATCAATTATTGTGTAAAAATTATGTGATATAGAAATACAAAGAATAAAGAGAGAAAATTTGCTTTCAACCCTTCTGGACCATAAATCCCAGCCTGCATAATAAATTCTGTCCACACTTCAAAGAGAAAGCCCCTTCAGCCACGCTTTGGGTCTAGGGTCTGGAGCCCCCGTCCAGAGCCTGTGCAGCTCTAATTCTCTGGGTCTGTCTTCTCCAGAGCAAGATGTAAAAGGGGGCCCACAGGCTTCAGGTAGCCCTGCTGCACTGACCATGGGAAGGAGGGTAGTACTAGCCTGATGGAGAGGGGTTGTGGCTGGAGGAGGCCCAGATGAAGTCTAAGGTCCAGGATAGGGGATTCACTTCCGTAAAGGTCATAATAGTTCCCAGTATAGCATAGGTTTCATTTGAATTAATTCAAAAATTGAAATAGGGCTGAAACTATAGGTCATTTAATTTTTCATTCATGAAATATTTATTGACTTGTTACTATAACCTGGGTCCTATCCATGTACACAAGAAACAACCTGTGAGCAAGACACAGTTTCTGTGCTCCAGTTCTCATTTGCACAGAGTCTTATTTCATGTAACCTTTAGTTTTATGCAGATCTTCAGCAATATGCCTGGGCAGGCAGTGACTGACAAATGGATATATGGCTAATTCAGTGGTGACTGTATTTCTATAAATATTCTATAAGTATTATAGATAAATGTTATGCTGCTAATATCAGAATTAAGTTTTGTAATTATTTTAGAGTTTAAAATAAACTCATAAGCCAGGCACGGTGGCTCATGCCTGTAATCCTAGCACTGTGGGAGGCTGAGGCTGGAGGATTGCTTGAGCCCAGGAGTTTGAAGTTGCCGTGAGCTATGATCATGCCACTGTTCTCCAGTTCTGGGGAGACAAAGCGAGACTCTGTCTCAAAAAAATAAATAAATAAACTTATAGTGTATACTTACAGTCTATTGTTATTCTTATGTAAATTTCATCATTTCATCTTCAAGACAAGTAAAACTTTAGGCTTCCTGATCGCTGAGGTCCATTATTTAGAGTGTACTGCCCTCTGGTGGCTAAAACACAGTACTTTTTTTCTTTTTTTTTTTTTTTTTTACAGTTTACCCGAAGGCTCCCAAGAAAGGAAAGATCTGTGGGTCTTTGTTGAAATTTTCGACATTGTGAATTTTCTTATTCAGATTTGTTTTTCCACTTATTATTTTTTTCTTGCAAAGAGTCCTATACTTATTCAAATTAAGCTCAGATGAAATTATGCAAAATAACTATCTCATCGAGAATTTTAAAAAATATTCTGAGAATTGCAGAACCAATTTCAATACATGTGGGAAGAAACACCTGGTTAAAAGATTTTAAGATTTATCACAAGAAATAAACAGCAAAGAATGATCCAGAAAAAATTTACAGTCACAATCTTTTTTTTTTTTTTTTTGTATTACAAATGTAGCATTTCAAAGCTATTGGCCTATTTATCAAATGATATTAGGATAACTAGCTGATTGAAAACTAAATTTAAGCTTACATTAAAACACTTGATGTGTTGAAGTTTAAACGAAAAAAAATGAAACTAGGAACATTACAGAGGATTAATTATGTTATCTTGGGTTGTTATTGGGCTTTGATGTGACACCAAAGTCAGAAACCAAGAGGAAAATTTTCAGAGGCTTGGTTACTTAAAAGATAAAATATATTGATGGTAAATTGCATAGTGGAAGGCATTGAAAACAAATGTAAAATCAGAAAAAAATTGTAATATATGATTGAAAAAGGTACTATATAACAGTATTATGTAAAGAATTTACACATTCATGAGGAAAAGTTGAAGAAGGAAACAAAGAGTTAATTCATAGAGAACTATTACAGGCAAACGAACAGAAAATGCTCTTTTTTTGTAATCAAAGAAATGCAAGTGAAAACAGCATTGCAAAGTTATTTGTCATGTATCAGATTGATCAAGAATGAAGAATTGACAAAGTGCTGAGGCATGTTTGGGAAATGAGAATCTTGTATACCAGTGAATGAAGTATAAAACAATACAAACTTTTTAGAAGGTAGTAAGTCATTATGTATTATAATGCAAAATGTAAACATACTTTAAACATAGCAATTCCAATTCTAGTAATTTTCTAAGAATAACATCACAAATCTGAGCAAAAATATATATTTTTGGAGTATTTATAATGCTGATGAAAGTTTGTGTTATATTTATTTTCTTTTTTATATTTTTATTAATTAATCTAAATTTTCTTTATTTTTCAACTCATCTTTTAAATCATTTTATTGAATTGACAAATAATAATTATAGAGTCATGTGTCATTTAATGGTGGAAAGAAGTTTTGAGAAATGAACGTTTAGGTAATTTTCTTGTTGTGTGAACATCGTAGAGTGTACTTAAACCTAGATTGCATGGCCTCCTACATGCCTAGGCTATGTTCTATAGCCTATTGTTCCTAGGCTACAAACCTATGTAGCATATTACTGTACTGAATGATAGGCAATTGTAACAAAATGGTAAGTATTTGTGTATCAACACATATTTAAACATAGAAAAGGTAATATGTTGCTGTATGACATTAGGACAGCTATCATATCACTAGGCGACAGGAATTTTTTAGCTTCATTCTAATCTTATGGGACTAAAGTTGTAAATGTGGTTTGTTGTTGACTGAAACATTTTCATGTGACTCATGACTGTATGTACTATATATTTAGGGGATACGTTGAAAGTACTATAACAAGCATCGTGATAATTGCTGGAGATAAAATGAATAAGACAGACCTATTCCCTGACTTTGGAGAGTTTTCTTTAGTACTTTAAAAATTAGAATACAGCAATATAATTACTTCCACTTACTTTGGCAAATAACTTTAAAGGGTTAATTACAGCTCTATGTTGTTTGCAGAATAGACACCCTATTAAATTTTTAATGCATGAATAATCTCTGTAAACCATGATCTGTAGACTTTTATGTGATCTTATGTTACGTTCATGTATATGCATGAGTATCTCTCCTACTGTATGGTAAATTCTTTTAAGGCAATAGCCGTGTATCATTTTTTGGTACAGATCTTGTAACACAATGGCTTCCATATGGAAATTGTTTAACAGATATGTGCTTTGGGGCTTAGATGAAAGCTAAATAAAACATTTTGGATTAAGAACAAAGAACTCTTGACAAGTAGTAAGTAATTCAGATTTTGCTCTAGTGTTAACATAGCCCCAAACATGTACATATCAACTAGAAACTCTGTACCCTGGATTTTTCTACCAATTAGTTTTTTCTCAATTAAAAAAATCACTGATAAACCTTAATCTTGTGACTAAGGTTATAATTTGTGGGCTGGGATGTTCTGCATTTCTCACTTCCCAGGTTCTGTTGGTTATCCTCCATGGGGGTTCACGTTTTCAGTCCACTTCTTGCTTCTTATTAGTAAATTAGAACGACATTAATCTTTCCTAATATACTTAGGGTATAGTCCTTGTCAGTTATTCCTGTTAAAGATTTTGTTTCCATTCTGTTTTCTCTGTACAAATCTGGCTGAAAGGTTTTTTTTTTTAATTTAATTTAATTTTATTGCTTTTATTTTATTATTATTTTTTAATTTCAGAATATTACTGGGGTACAAAAGTTTAGGTTGCATGCCTTTGCTCCATCCGAGTCAGAGCCACAAGCGTGCCCATCCCCGAGACAGTGCGCACCACATCCATTAGGGTGTGAATATACCCATCCTCTGCTTTTTCTTTCCACCTGCCCGACACCCAATGAAAGATTTATAATCTAAAGAAAATAAGGCTGTGATGCTACAAGGTATGGGAATTTGGCCTATGGTCTGTATCCTCTCGTTTATAGTCAATAGCCCCTGAATTTTGAGGCAATGGAGAAGTTCTTTAAAACTCTTTTTAGAAGTTGGGGTGTAACCTAGCAAGATGCCATCATACTTCCTTTGGGATATGATTACAATATGCTCCACCTCTGGCAGCAGCAAGAGGATTTAACCATTTCATGCCAAAATTTACATAGATGGCATATATTAACACATGTATGTATCAGTCATAGGTATACACAAACTTGACTAATCATTTATTTGGAGAAGTACTTGTTGAGCTATAGCTAGTCTGCACGTGTTTCTGCATTCCAAACATGTGCTTTATATTCTGAGACCTAGTGAACCACATTCCCCTGGGAATCCGCTAGCACGAATGTCAGAAAGCTTCACAGCATGTATGATTGATTGATTGAACTACAGTAAATCCTCTCAGTTCCTCTCTATTACTTCGAGTTAGAATGTCTGGGAAGAAAGACGCCTTTGCCAGCAATTCTGGATATCAATGCTTAGTCCCATGTTAATTTGACAGTCACAAGAGAAATCTTGCTGCATTTTTGGAGAGGAATTCTTTTTACCCAAGCTAAAGGGCAATTATGAGAAACTGCTAGTTGTTTTGATGTTCAACTGTAATAAATCTATCTTGTCTTTTGATGAGAGAAAAATTTGCACCCTTTTGGGGTACAACTTTGCAATATTTGTTAAAATTTTAGGTACACATGTGCTATAACCAGTCAATTCTGTTTTCAGGAATCTGACCTATAAAAAATATGAGCATCAGTGAGTAATTAGAGGTATGACCAAGAATGTTCACTTCAGTATTTTTGTGATAACATAACAGAAAAAGAGAGAAATCAGTATAAACACTTTTCACTAGGTGAATGGGTAAATATATTTTGTTATATCACAATGTGGAATACTAGATGTTAAAATGGAAATTAAAAAGGTATATATGGACTGACTTGAAAAGTTATCCATATTAATATATTATGAAATGAAAAAAGGGACTTTAAAAATAATATGTATTCACTAAAAAACTTATAGACCTAATAAATGAGTTCTGCAAGATTGCAAGATACAAAATTAATGTATAAAAATCAATTGCATTTCTAAACACTATGAACAACATAAAAATGGAATTTAGAAAGCAAGTCCATTCACAATAGTGTCAAAAAAATAAAAATACTTGGGGGTAAATTGCCAAAAAAAAAAAAAAAAAAAATTCAAGACTTGTACACTAAAAACTACAAAATATAGTTTTAAAAAGTTAAAGAAGGTGTAAATAATTGGAAAAGCATCCTAAGTTCATGGAGCAGATGCCTTAATATTGTTTAAACAGCAATATTCCTCAAATTGATCTACAGATTCAATACTATTTCTGTCAAAATCCCAGCTGGATTTTTTTTTTGCAGAAATTGACAAACTGATTCTAAAATTTATGTGGAAATGTAGGGACTTAGAAGAGGTAAAATAGCTTGAAAACAGGAATAAAGTTGGAGAACTTACACATTCTGATTTCAAGACTTATCACAAAGCAGCAGTAATCAAGGCAGTCTCTCACAAAGAGAGACATGTATATCAACAGAACATAATTGAGAGTCCAGAAATAAACTCTTACATTAATGGTCAATTGATTTTCAACAAGGTACCAAAACAATTCAATGGGGGAAAAATATTCTTTTCTACAAATGATGCTGATACAACTCAATATCCATATTTAGAAGAGTGAATTTGAAACATTTTCTCACATCATACACACAAATGAACTCAAAATGAGTCAATGAACAAAATATAAGAGCTAAAACATAAAAACTCCTAGGAGCAAATCTTCATGACCTTGAATTAATCAATGATGTCTTAGATATAAAACCAAAAGCACAAGTGATAAAAGAAAAACAATTAAAAGTTGGACTTTATCAAAATTAAACACTTTTGCTTCAAACAACACCATCTACGAAGTGAAAAGACAATCCACAGACTGGAATAAAATATCTGCAAATAATATATAATAAGGGATTTGTATCCAGAATATATAAAAAATTCTTACCACTGAATAACAAGAAAAAAAATAACCCAATTAAAATTGGCAAAATGATTTGAAATAAACATTTCCCCCCAGGAGACAAAGGAACAGTCACCATGCACTCTGGGGGTGCTCATCAGCACGAGTCAGTAGGGAAATGGCCATCAAAACCATGATGAAGTACCTCTTCATAATCACCCAAATGGCTATAATCAAAGAGACAATAACAAGTACTGATGAGGATATGGCGAAATCAGAACCCACTTACATTGCTGGTGGGAATGTAAAATGGCGTAGCCACTTTAGAAAATAGTTTGGCAGTTTATCAAAACGTTACACATAAAGTTACCATATGGCCCAGCAATTCAACTTCTAGGTATCTACCCAAGAGAAATGAAAACAAATGTCCATAAAAGACTAGTACACTGAACGTTCACAGCAACGTTGTTCACATGAATCAAAAAGTGGAAACGACCCAAATGTCCATTAACTGATGAATGGGGAAACAAAATATGTTATATCCAGACAATGGAATAATACTGAAAACAAAAGGAAATGAGGTCCTGATACATGCAGCAACACAAATAAACTTCCAAAACATTATGCTGAGTGAAAGAAGCCAGACACAAAGACCACATACTGTGTGATTCCTTCTATATAATATGTCCAGAATAGGCAAATCTACAGAGACAGAAAATAGATTAGCGGTTGTCTAGGACTAGGGGTGGGGGTGGGGGAAAGGGAAGTGACTGCTAATGGGCGTAAGATTTCTTTTTCAGGGGACAAAATGTTCTAAAATTTGAATGTGATAATTGCTGCACAAAACTAAAAGCACTAAAAAACAATGGTTTTTAAAATGCATAAATGTTATGGTATGTGAATTATTTCTCAATAATGTTTTTAAAAACATTATGTATAGCAAGATTCTATTTTTGTTTAATAGTACATATATATCTATGTTTTTAAGTATCTGTATCTATTTTTTTAAATGTATGTATATGTATGTAGAAAAAGATGGGACCACATACGTTCGGTAAATTGTTAATGACTCTAGGGAGGAAGGCAGAGATTTTGGGAGGGAAGTATTCAGACTCGACTCTATCCAGTTCTGATTTGTTTGTATGTTGTAACATACAAATTGATTTAGTGTTTTTAACTAAAAAGAATGAATCTATCAGAAATAGACAAATACTCAATAGATTACTATTAATATAATGCATTGTGAATGCTGCTCTTGTTAGTGATAGAATTTGCTCTTTCATTTGTCAGTTAACTATTGACTCTAGACTAGATCCTGGTGATAAAAAGATGAATGATATAGTTCGTAGTTTCAAAGAATCTGCATCTAGTTGGTATAGAACTGTAAAAACAAATATATACTTATAACTTGAACACTGTTCTTCCTTTGAAAATATCACTATATCTGATCACTAATATTACTTGATAGCAAGTGGGAAAATAATATTATCCTCTTACACATCACTATCTAAAATACTTTTCTTTATGACATTAAATATAGTAAACCTTAAGCATGTTTTCCCTTTTAAAATTAACAATTACAGTGGTTTCTTGGATGCATGGTGGTTATAAAAACAAAACACCAACATACTGCATTTGCTTCTAGATCCCTTTACTATAAATATTTTCTTATTCCTTTAATTATTTTTAGGATGAATGATAAGAATTATTTATCTGCACAATAGTTATTTTTCTGTATATTTATGTATATAACCAACTAAAAGTTGGTTGTCAATAGCAACAGCAAGAGTTCTGAAGTAATGGAAATGAATGAACTTCATTTAACTAAGCTTAATTTGAGTAAATAAATTAAAGTGTATTTGTGTACTACTCTCACATTTTTTCAGTAGCTTAATGGGAAAATAATTAAATTACAGTTTGCAATTCTATCCAAGTTCACTTCAGTCGGAGGAATTGCAAATAATGCATGTACCATCTTCCCTCTTTCTCTGCTTAGTGATTTTCTATTTATCAACAAGCTGTTACATTTTAAAAGGTAATAGTATTTTACAAAATTAAAATACTTGGCATAAGAAAAATACAGGGTTCTCTGGAATTGAAATTTGACATATATAGCACTAGAACCAAGACATTTTTCTTATGCTTTCTTTATATTTAAAAGAATTTCCATTAATGTAACCATTTTTCATGTATGCATTTATTCAATATATATTTCTTGATCTGTCGCTAAATTCCAGGCACTCTGCTAGGTGCTGAGGAAGGGAAAGTGAATAGAAGATAGTCTCTGCCTTCAAGGTCTCATGGTCTATCTAGAAAGAAAATCTCATAAATAAATAATTATAGTAGAAAGCAAAATGATAGAGTGAAATAAAGAAGTCTGTACAGAGGTGGTAACAAAGAAATAATCAAAAAATGATCTCAACATAAAAATGTATTTAATTGAGGTACCTGAAAAGGAAAAACACTATTTTATTAACCCACTAATACAAAATTGATTATTTATTGAAGCAAGGACCTTGAACTCACTGATGAAAACTGTGAGTTTAAATTACTTCAGCTTGTATCTGAATGCATTTTTAAAAGAAGATATCTTATTTAAAATTTATGCAAGTTTAAATTATATTTTTTAAATCTAATGCTGTGGCATCATAAGCAAAAACAATGTCAATACTTCCTATTTTTCTTTTTATTCCTCCAGATTTAAAAAACTCATCTTAAGGCGAACATTGTAGTTGTTTTTGAAGAAGAATACATTTACATTTTTTAGGGTAGCACCTCATGTTACACAACTGCATTTAGTTGTCTGACCTCTCCGTCCCCTCCCACTGTCATTTAAAATAGAGAGGTATGTGAGCATCTTGCTTCCAGGGTCCTTGGCTTACATGTCCTTGGAAGCTCTTTATTGTTTTGAGTTATAGTAATAGTTATTTGTAAAAGCATTTTAGCTCCTTGTTTAGACCATGAGCTCCTTGATGACAGGAGCACTGTCTATCTATTTTTGCATCTGCCACAGAGCCCAGTTGTAATCCTTTATACAAATAGGTGCTCAATATTTATGACATGCGTAAATGATCTGCTATCAATCCCAGAAAACTTGAACTACTGAAATTTATATCTCTCTTCAACGACAAATTTTGACTTAGAGATGTTTCTCTGATATTCTTGGGAAATATTAATCAGAATCTAAATCTACCGTATCACTTCCTTTACACAGTCTAGTACAACCCTCATTCTAGGTTCATAAAATTGTCTGGGACATTTGCCAGAATGTATGACTTTAAAATTTAAAGCTTCAGCACTTTAGAAATTGTTTTCCCTTTTAAATACTTTCTCAATAATTAGGATTTCCTGCCATCAAGCAGCACTAACAAATATTAATGCATTGCTTAAAAAAAAAAAAAGAGAGATCCAGACTCCAGCTTTCAAAATAACCTAAAACAATGAGCTAAGCCTAAATAACATTCAACAGATATGTAAATAAAGATTTCAAGGGACAAAGGCATGCTTTGGGAAATTCACTCACTTATTACAACATTATTTTATGTAGCACTAAGAAGGAAAATACATTGCCAATTAAATAGTAATTTGTTTTCTTATCACTTAGAATTTTTATTGTATACTTATTGAAAAGTTATTTTGTAATTATTAGATGCAGATGTTGATCTTATATTACAGTGCTCTGTTTCCATGCCTTCTTGGGTATATGGTAACTTTTTATTCACTGCTGAATCACAACGCAATCTTTTTGAAGGCATTTTGTAGCAATTAAACTCAACACACGTAGCTCAACAACACACATACCTCAAATGTGCAAGACTATTAAAATCACGACAAAATAAATAGCTATTAACAAGCTTGTGTATGCTTAGGCATACACATTGGGAAACCCATCATAATGACAGCAAATTTAAAATGGCTGATTAAATTGATTTCAGGGCTTATTTGCCATCTTATTGTAAAAGAATTTGAAATGTAGTATCTTTAACTTTTCCTGTGTTAGTTCAACTCGAATCTTAGGTGATAATCAAAAGCCCTAATCTGAGTTTTGGCCTCCTTTTCCCACGGCAGTGTCTATTTTTACTATTCTTTTGAGAACCCTTGTTTCCAGCCTAATCAAAAGGAGGTCTTTATTTAATGTGCTCTCCCAATACTGCTGAGCAGCTAGAAAAATACATATTACAGTCTCTGACCCAAGTATTTATTTCAACCCATGAGAATAAAGGAGAAATGAAGAGACAAGCTCACAGACCACTGAGCTTAAGCATTCTATGCCTAGATTCTTTCCAATCACAGAAGTAATTTTCAACTTTTTTCTTTAAAGTGTCAAATATATGTCCCAACCCCCGAATCACCTTTCTCATTGTACTTAGCTTTTACTTTCCATGTCCTAGCAGTGTCTTAAAAAGAATTTGACCTCTGGGACTTTTCTCACTTTGGCCAGTACAGAACATGGTTTCTCCATCTCTCTCATGGGATTGAAAGTTTATTGGAATCTCAAAATAATGCCCATAGGAGATTCTACTTCTCTTTACTCCTATGTCAAATGATTCCAGTTTAACATCAACATTAGGATTTGAGAAAGGTTATATATTTTTAAAAGCTCTTTCTGGGAAATACACTTAAAACTCAACGTATTCCAAACAACCCATCATTTTTCTTCTAATGTCTTGAAATTCTGTGTGCTTTCTCTTGGGGGTTGATGATAATTACCATTCATTCAGTTATCCAAGGGAGAAACCAAAAACCAAGACTTGCCCCATTGAAGCTCTTAATCCAAGTCTTTAATTGCCTGTCTCCCACTCTAGACTTTAAGTTTTAATTGGATAGAGACCATGATTATCCTGTTTACCTTTGCAACCCCAGTCCCTGGCACATAGTGTATATATTAAGCTAAAAACCAAAATGAGACTTCACTTACTTTGTGCCTGAACAAGTGAACCCAGTTATTATTCGTTAAGGACCGAGGTTTGCAGGAAACTTGGATTTTAAACTCCTGTGTTAAGGTGCTTATTTTGTACCTTAATAAGTTGAACTCATGCAGGGTCCCCAAGAAATGCTTAAGATACTCACAGATAGACAGAATTTTCAAATTAAAAGGCAATTTAAAGATCAGTTCATTCTAAATGCCAGGCCCAAAGAAGCTATATTTTTAATCTAAAGTTTTAAAAAGAAGCAGCAATGAGGCAGTGGTTAGGCACTAGATAGAGCTGACCTTGGGTTCTTTTCAATCTCCCCAGAGTAAAGTGTTACTAATAGAACATCTTTACAAGGAATTTAAAAATTGTTGGGTCCAACTTATCTCCTGATAGAAAGCTAATAAATAATATTTGATGCAAACTTTGGCTAGCAAAGTTGATATGTTACTTACTGAAATTCAAAGAACATGTTATTCAACACTGAAATTCAAAGAATATCTATGTGTCAGTTTCTTTTCTGGGGTATAAAAAGCACTTTTGAGGATATTCCAGACTATCATAGGTAAAGTGGGAGGGGAAAGTTACAGAAAGTTAAGTCTTTTATATGTTACTTTTGACAAGCTAAACCCAAGTAATAAGAGGCAAGGTAGTGTTCTAATAAACATGCCTCACTGGTTATAATTTTGTTAATCTGTTCTCATCTCTAGCACATCATCAAGCTGCTGAGAATTTTAATAATCACAGTGCACAGGAGGATTAGGGAAGCTATATACTGTTAAATTGGTTAATGAAGTAAAGTGTTATGAGATATGTTCCCTCAGATGGAAAAACACTCTGGGAGAACTGACTTTGGATATGACATCTATTTGCTTCTTATTTTAAAATAAATTTTCCAAGAAGCAATCTTATCATCTTCTATGCCTTCTCCTTTTTGCCTTTGTTGGCATCAATAGTTCACTGAAAATGGACTCATTAATTGAAAATATTTTGGAATGAAAGGCAGTAAGGAATATTTTAATACTTATGGACTCCTTCTAAGTGCTTCCACCTGACAATAGCCTTATTGGATGGCTACTATTATTTCCATTTTAGAGATGAAGAATGTGAGGCTTATGGATGTTAAGTGTCTTGCCCAGAGTACACTGGAAAGCAGGTGGAAGAGTCTGGATTCAATCGCAGGTCTGTCTCAACACCCAGTCAATTTTCTTTCTACTCCCTTTTGGCCACTTCCCACTCTGTCACTGCCCCATAAAACACTGTGCATGTGTTCTAACTCAGATTTTGGGTTGGTGCATGGAAAAAACCGCATCTACAGGACGTTGTAACATAAAATGAATCCTTCTTGCTATTACAAACAGCATTTTCCATTACAAGAGTAAATCAGAAAAAAACATTGATCACATCAAAATTATTCTCACTATTTGTCCCATAACTGCAATCAAGTTTTACTGTATCCAAAACTAATACACAAAATATTAAAAGTGGTTAAACTAAACATAATATACAATTATTAAAGTATTTTTCAAGGGTTAATATACAAAGAAACATGATAAACTGGTACAGTGAGCAACTGGGAATCTTAAAGGAACAGCATTTGAATTTTAGTATATTTCCTCACGTGCTTATTCTCTACAATTAGCGCATTTTACAAGAAAAATAAAAAATAAAGCCAGTCTACTTTATCCTCCTTCACCCCTAATTCTTCTCTATTTCCATTGGAACAGCTACCACCAGCTGCCATCAAAGCTTCCTCTGGTCCTTTGAACTCATCAATCAATTTTATTGCTAGGGACCAATTGGTATAGTTTATGTATCCTTTTCATTATTAAAGAGCTAGCTATCACTTGATCAGAGTAGAATTTATTTTTCCTCTTCTAGTGCAGCAAATGGTTAAAATATCATACAATTTAAAGCAGGAGAAAATCAATAAAAATGTCATCAGAAAACTGAAAGTTAAGGCTAATATACATAATGATGAATGCAAAACCATCTATCTAAGACTGAGAGGCTATTAATAGCATATACTTAACTATGATTTGCACAGTTTTATTCAAAATAAATAGTTCAAGCACTTATGGAGGCTATTCATTCTAATTGCTTTCTATTTTTCAAGTAAAGTTTAACAAGCATATATCCAAGGTAGTAATTACTTCAGAAATATATACAACTTGAATATTATTCTAATGTTTAGAGAACTCATTCTAAATCAAAGTGGCATATCTTAAGCCTGTACTTCTTTGGGTCAGCATTCTTATCTGAATTGTAGGGAAACCTATTTTAAGGCCACAAAAGGAAATCAATTATGTTAATGGTTTATGCTTAAATAATAATCTTATGACTTACCATGAAATGCACAATAAATATCCATTTTCTCAAGACAATTGTTAACATCTGTTCAGTTAGTTTGTTTAGCAAAATGAGTTCAAAAAAATAACATTTCCCTTAAAAAAAGATACTATAGCATAGTTTTGATAATTTAATTAAAGGTAGCGCTTCAATTTTCAGTTATTGATTCACATAATATAAACCTATTCCAAAGCACCATAATTAATTAAAGAAAGAAAAAAAAAAAACACTCCAGGTTCCCAAAATGTTAGGGCTGAGGCTTTAAAGTTATTATTTTCTAGATTTCATCTAAATATTATTCTTTTAGTTAGTTGGTTCATTAAACACTAAGAAAGAAAGGTACTCTATATAGCCTGCAAAATAACATAAAATTTAACAAAAACCATGTAGTTCAATGTAGATGTTATGTTGTAGCCTTAAAGTTTTTAGAATTGACACATGTTAACTAGAACAAAGCCACAGTTATATTTCCTTATAGAGCTGGCCTAAATTCTAAATAAAATTCTTTCATGAAGTTTGTTCCTAATTTTATGTTGCACATAAGAATCCAAGAGTAGGAACAGTTGGGAAAGTTTCTATTTCACTCTCTGTAAGGAAAATCAAAGCCCTGCTTTGGACATAATCATTTCTTTTTAATCGGTAGTGTGGGGTTTTAGAAGGGGTTAACCACGACCATGTCTATGAATCCAAATTTGGAACCAACTGAGAGACAGGCACAGAAATCAGACAGGAGGAGACCAAAATATCAGCTTTAGAGGAGATTGATGCTGGTGGGGCAGATGTGGGGCGGGCATGGACCACACTGGGCCTTTTAACCTTGATTTGTGAAGTACACAGGCCTGTCCACCCAGTTGATGCACCACTGGGCCATCACAGGCCCCCGTCACAGGGGCAGGGTGCTTTCTAGGGATAGTGGGGACGGCAGCTATAACTGGTAGATACTTTAACAGAGAGAGAGAGAGAGCGCTCCAGTAGGTGGGCAAAGCATCATAAACTCTTTTTCCCAAATTCCTCAATCCAGAAAGAAGAGTCAGAGAGTAAGCAAAGAATGTATCTACTAGGCAGTGAAAATTTCTTTCCCGCTAAGGCAAAAGAAAAAGTGGGGAGACATGTTCTCCCTCAACTCTAAATTTGCCTTTGAGACTGCTGCCTGATCATTTTGGGCTTATCATGCCATTAACGAAATAGGCAAAAAATACTGTACTAATCGATCTTGCACATCAAGGAGAATTGGGATTGTTGCAACTGAATGGATGCCTGGAAACCCAGGCAAGGGTAGAGGATGGGGTGGGCGGGTGCAGGGAGGGGTGCCCAGGGGTCTTTCATTCTGAGGATGGGGGTGGGTGTGTGCAGGGAGGGGTGCCCAGGAGTCTTTCATTCTGAGGATGGGGTGGGTGTGTGCAGGGAGGGGTGCCCAGGTGTCTTTCATTCTGAGGATGGGGGTGGGTGTGTGCAGGGAGGGGTGCCCAGGGGTCTTCCATTCTGAGGATGGGGTGGGTGTGTGCAGGGAGGGGTGCCCAGGTGTCTTTCATTCTGAGGATGGGGTGGGTGGGTTCAGGGAGGGGTGCCCAGGGGTCTTTCATTCTACAACTACAGTCAATAGTAAAAGTTAACACAGGACTATTGCATCCTACATGGATTTCCTCAGAATAAAGAATAAACGTTTAGGCCGGGCGCGGTGGCTCACGCCTGTAATCCTAGCACTCTGGGAGGCCGAGGCGGGTGGATTGCTCAAGGTCAGGAGTTCGAGACCAGCCTGAGCGAGACCCCGTCTCTACTAATAATAGAAAGACATTATATGGACACCTAAAAATCTATATAGAAAAAATTAGCCGGGCATAGTGGCGCATGCCTGTAGTCCCAGCTACTCGGGAGGCTGAGGCAGTAGGATCGCTTGAGCCCAGGAGTTTGAGGTTGCTGTGAGCTAAGCTGACGCCACGGCACTCACTCTAGCCCGGGCAGCAAAGTGAGACTCTGTCTCAACAAAAAAAAAAAAAAAAAAAAAAAAAAAAAAAAAAAAAAAAGAATAAACGTTTAAATCATTCTACCAGAGGAAAAACTTAACAAGCTGAGGTAAAGGAAAGTGGGAACCAATAGTGAAAGAGAAAATGTCCATTATAGTTTCCAACAAGTTGCTGAGAATGAGAACTGTTGTCTCCATCTCTGTATCCTTAGTATGTTTCCCTTTCTTTCCTTTTCCTTTCTATTTCATCTAGGATATGCTTACTGCTTTGTCCAAAGGTTGTAGAATGTTGTAAAGACACTGGCAAGGAACTATAGAAATGCATATTTCCTAGAGATTCAGGATTCAAGGAAAAGAGTCTCTACAACATTACATAGAACATTCTCTTATTGACGGTTCTTACTCTGTGAAAAAATTTGTTTAAAAATTTTAAGAAATATAAACTCTCTCTATGTTGCTAACTATAAGAATGCTCTCTAAATGTTGCTAAGTACAAAAATGCAAGATAGAGCACAACACAAAAGGGATTCTGCATCCTGAAATAATTAATGGGACACAGAGAATTGTGCACCTCCATGATGATTTTCATCTTGGCAATGCTTGGTTGTAGCAAACTGACAAAATAAAGTCAGAAACAAGTGGGGGCATGGTAATTTCAGGAAACAGCAATGGATAACAGACATTACTTCATAAAGTCCTGCTGTATATACAAACATTCCTAACCATTACTAAAAGTCACATTTTTATTTTTAGAATTATCATCAAAAGAGATTGGTTGTAGAGGGTGCTTGTGTAAAACATACTTTCTTCTTAATCAGAAATCTCCCTTAATTAGGGGTATTCTCCTATTTTGGTCTGCCTTTTGTGACCTGTCATTATTCATATCTAATATCCAAATAAAAAATGGTATCATCCTCACCAAAAGAAAGAAAAGATAAATGTAATGCAAATGCCTATGATAGTATTTGACAAAATGTACCTTCCTGATAAGTTCAGATATTTTAATCTCATGTTTGGCCTCTAACGGATCCAGTTGGATTTCATATGAATATTTCTCCCTATAAAATATGTCTTTAAATAAATATTTTTCCTTTTTCTTTCAGCATGTTTATTTCACTGATATAATTTTTTTCTTTATTCCCAACTTTTCCTTTCTCCCCCTCCCTTCTCTTAAGGAAAATAATTATTCACGTGGGGCAACAAAAGAAAACTGGCTGGAAAGAAAAATTTCATGGAGCCTAACCAATCGTGGAAATTGGAGATCAAAGGGGTGAACCATATTCAGAGAAAGAGCACTCTTTCCTGGTGAGGGTTTTAGGACTGAAGAAGCTTGTGAAGACATTTAGAAGAGATGGTGGAGTCATCTACACAGCCCAGCCTGGCAGTAGTGACCATCCTCATTCCTTGAGCATGATTTATTTCACTCTGATCCACTCCAGAGGGAATAGTGCTCTAGGAAGACTGCCCCTCAACTCCCTACCCCCAGGAGAAAATCAGGAGAAAATACATACTTTTTTAAAAGTATGTATTTCCAAATATGACATAAAATATGTTGCAAAAATACTGACCAGAAACAAAAAATGGTGACAGAGATTCTAAGTGATTTCAATTCTTTTCTTTTGGAAAATTATTTAAATTCTTGTTCATAAAATTTTTATAATATTCATTACCTTAAAACAAGAAAAAAGTGTTATTAAATATTAAATACAGTTCGAGCATACAACTGCAACTTCCCTTTGGCTGGGGAAACCCTCACGGCTTTCTGAGCCCTGCCTTGCTATTGTGATCATATAAAAAAGACTTAAAATAGGTCTCCATTTCCAATCATTAGCAGAGAAATGTTCCAAAATCCCCAAATCTGCTTTTTTTGTTTTGTTTTGCTTATAATTTTTAACAGAAAACATTCTAGAATTGCATTGCTTCAATTGTTTGCAACCAGTTTTTAAATAATCACATTTGTCCAGAGTCCTGTATAACCAAGGAGGTTAAGAATATGAAGTTAATTAACTTCAAGAATATGAAGTTAATAAAATGAAGGGAAGATTTTATTTGTATGATACAGATTTTTAAGTAAAGTTGCTGTAATGACATACAGAATAATTTGTCATTTACCTGAGCTTCATGAATTGAAATAAAGCACAAGTGATTTTGTGTTGCACAACACAAGTAGTGCAGGGTGTTACTTACATAGAGGTCTTCATTTAGTTAAAAATATATTATTAGAGCTGAATGGTTTGGTTCAAAAGTGTAGAATGGCAGGGTAGTGAAAAATAAATTCCATTAATAAGGGTAAACATTGTGCTTAGGGAAAAATTAATTCCAAGGTCAATTTCATTCCCAGAGTCCAGAGGGAGGTATGTCAGCACCCACATAAGATGTACTAATTTGTCTAAATAACTTATGTGATTCTATAGATCAGGAGTATTCTCATCATAATCTCCAAGCACGTGTCTCCTAGATTCAAAAGTAAAAACAGAATTGTTAAAGTGACATGTTCATTCTTAGGGGCCAAATTTTGTACTTTTGGAGTTTTCAGAATTAAAAAAAAAAAAAAAAGGAGTTATAACAAGGGCCTCTTGGGATTTGGGCCCAGAATAATGTGATTCTGTTATATCCGTGCCAGTGGTCACCTGCACCTGCGTGGAACCCTACTCACAGCCTCGTGTTGACATCTCAGCATGTCTCTTTTATGCAGAGAGGGAGGGACATTTATCTCAGGTATCTAGAGTGATCAACCATACCAGTTTTCCTGGGAGTTTCCTGATAAGTAGGACTTTCAGTGTTAAAACCGGGGGAGTCCTGATAAATCAAGGTAGTTTGTCTCCCTAATTCATTTTCAGTAGAGGATTAGATATTTCATTACTCACACAGAGTGAGCAAAGAAACATTTTAGCTACTAGGTGTCAATGAAGTAGCCCTAATTCCAGATGAAAGACAGATATCTTTCTTTATCTCTCAGTTGGTCCTGCAGTACCAGAAGGTGGCAGGTCTGAAATCTTCACATAACTTCTTGTCCCATCTCTTTGATCAAGGGGTCATTAGATCTTTCACCACTTACCAGAAAATGGGGGGGAAAAAAAAGTCATCTACTGCAACAACAATTTGGAATAGAGCTCAGATCAGAGGCAGATGTGTTCCAGAAAACTTAGCTGATGTGTTACAACCAGGTGGGTGATTATGCAGAGGCACACACTCAATTTAGGCATTTCCCTTTGGTAAAGTTTAGAAGAGAAAATTGTTGGACTAATCTTCAGATATAATTAGTATAATCTACCATCTTGGAGAAGTCAACCTAAATAACAGAGGGAGGGTTAAAAGAAAAATGTTATTTATCTGGGAATAGAGCATTATAATGTGTATGTGCATGCCACAGTAAACTTTGTGTGTGTTCAGGGAGGTAAAGAAAGACAAAGATTTTTAAAGGAAAAATGAGGAGGATTATATAATTGTTTTGAGAAAATAATTCATGGCTACCAGGATCAATAGCAAGAGTGATACCAGCCTGAATTCGGACAGGCAGTTGTTTGGCAGATTTCCTTGCAGAAGTATTTTTTGTGCAAGGTAGTGTGATAATTCTTGTTATCAGGAATTTGTGCATGACAATCCTCCCTTCATGGCCTTCTCTGGCTTTATTTGTCAGAATATTATTATTTTTTTTTTAACACAAGTGACTCCATATTAATTCTGACAATTTTCACAGAACAACAGAGCTAGCCTGTCTTTTGAACATCTTTCTGTAAAGGGATCAGATATTTCTGGAATTATTTTTACATTTATTAAATTTTCAAAGCATTTATTCAGTTCTGTTTCAGGAAGGTAGCTTGTGTAGTTTCACTACCAGAAACTCTTCAGCAGAAATACTGAGTCATTTGTCATGAACTTTCTGATTAATAATAACTTGGTATCTTATAGAGTCTCCCTCAATTCTGAAATTTACAGTTAATTTATTGAATGCTCTGTTAGCCTTCACTTTTACATCTGTCAACTTCTGCATGTTTTGCTCCAGCTTACAATTTTATTGCATAAACTTCTCTAGCAGAAATATATGTTGACTGATAGAGCTGCTTAAGGTTCTCTGCTGTAAGCTAAGTGTTTTTCCTTTAATATCCATTGGAATTTTGGCCAATTTCAGTGAAGAAATACCATGTTATCATGTTGCATTGTCTTTGTTTTTTTTTTTTTTTTCCTACCTGACAATTCAGTTTTCAGTTTGGACTGGAAAATGTTCCCCATTGTCTTCAATTTTTTAAAATATGTTTTGTTTTCCAGAGAGGAGGGAGAAAGGAAGGACAAAGAGAAAGAGAGAGAAAAGACAGAGAATATTGAGAGAGAGAAAAAGGAAAAGAAAGAGATAAGAAAGGAAGAGAAGAAAGAAGTAAAGAAGGCAGGCAGCAAAGAAAGTTAGAAAGAAAAAAGGTGACAAGGAAAAAAGTTCTATCAATTTGGCACTTCTTCAAAGAATGAGGAAGGCTCCCTGATGAAAGTATTGTACGTTTACAGGACTTTATTATTTTGGTGAAGAAATGGACACGTCCAGCTTACTATTTCCAAATAGTAAAGGTGGACTTCCTTGGCTGGCCGTCTAGTAATGAATCCATTTCTTGGCCTGGGTGGCTTAAAATCTACATTTTATCATTTTGCTCAGGTATGATCAGGTTCTTAGCGAACTCAATGAATTCAATTAAAATATTAATTGAAGGATGTATGTGCTGCTGAACCATTTAGTTTTGAAACAAAATTATAAAAGACAAGGTAACTTGAAAATCAATTTTAGAATCTAATCAAATAATCAAGTGCCTACTATGTCTCATGTACTGGGTTAATTACCATTGGGAAATATGTGAATTTGAGTAAGATGTTTCAAATGGAGATACATATGTTAAACATAACCAATTAATTATTATGTAATGTTCTTCTAGAAAAGTCTTTAGAAAGATGAGCATTTATGACACATATATTATTTTTAGCATCATGCCAAAAAAGTGAAGCTTTGCATTCTTGTTCCTAGAAACTGTGGTTTAATTTGGCCTATTAATAGCATGCTGTTAATTATTAAATTTTTTCTATTGACATATTTTACTGTTTTATTACTAATGATTATTAAGGTTCATGATCTTCAAGAATAAAACCTTGAAAATATTAAAAAGTAAACCATAGCTTTTAAGGTATATAAAATCTCCCAAATAATTTTATCTTAATTATTATAACTAAAATCATAATAATTCTATATATAATATTTTATTATTTTCTAGGAATCTCACAATTTTAATAAGGAGATGAAAATAATTGTGTATAACTAATATTTCAGGTCTTTCTGCAAAGGATATTTTACAATCTACAATAGCACATGATAAAGCCTATAAAAATATGAGTTTTATCAGAGAGGATAAAATAATCTATTTTTATGTATATTATAAAAATGGATCATTTCATTATAAATTTATGATTTGTATATTTGGGTTTTTTCCTCATCTTTCATCATATATGGCTTAATAGTAATGCTGTAGTTCTAAAACTTGCTGATTTAACACCTAGTCTCTAATTAATTATTATATTGCACAGTTAACAAGGAAAGTTACTTCACTTCTATGGTGTTGTCTTCTGTAGAATGAAAGATCAAACCCTTCTACCATATGGAGTCCTTGGATGAAATGTTTTGAAATAAAATGGTTTCTTGGTTTATTTAATTTGACACAACTTAAAATAGGGCTGTTGACTTCTGTTTATTGAAAAAAGTTCCATGGAATGAAGACTGTCTCCTCCTAGTGATGCAGTTCTTGTGTATGCCCTAGAGCCATGCTTACTGAGCACAGGGCCTTGTCATAAGAGGCACTTGATTTAAACTTATATTTACCCCTGTTCTGTGATACTTGCAAAATGAATGATTAAATCATCTTTCGTGGGGGATTTCTGCCTTAAACATCTTTCTTTTCCTAATCTAAATGGATTGAGGAACCTGTAAGTGTGAAATTAATGACAACTGCTAATGTGATTTGTCCCAAGTCCTGGCTTCTGACTAGTTGTGCTTTTGTTTCCCTGTCACTGGTAAATCTTCAAGACATATTTCCTCTGGGTGTAGATTAATGTCCTTGGAGAGAGTAATTTAATCAATCTATAAATCAAGTCATTTTGTTAAAAAATATATACCCATCATTATATGGACCAAGACATGGATTCCTTTGCAACCTAATTGTGAGAAAGACACAACCCAACTTCGGAGCTTTGCTCTCTCCCCTTTAAGGAAGAAGTTTTGAGTCTTCCTTGGCACAGTGAAACTTAGAGAAATTAGTAGTGTGGTAGTGGGTACTGCATGGCAGTTTTTATTGAGAACAAGAAGATGACCAATGAGTTGAACTTGTTTGGATCCTGGCATGGCATGTATGTTTCATGACTTTAAGTCTGCATCCTCGTCAAGTGGGTGAGACTCTTGAGAACCACAAAGGAGAAGAACCATTTGAAATTTTTAATAAAATCCAATATTAACAAAATATAAATAGGTAAGTTTTAATATGATAGTAAAATGTATGATTCAAATTAAATGTCAGCATCATTCCTTTCAGTTCTAATGAATGGTATAAGAACTGCCATTATCATCATTATTAGTCAGGTCTGTACCAGAAGTATTTGCTCATGCAATTAGAAACGTGCACAAAATAAATGGCAGGAGTGCAAATCTTCAGCCTTTGCAGAAGTTATAATTATACACCTGGAAAACATAAGGACATGTCTTCTGAACTGAAAAAAAATATTTAAAAATGATTACAAAATTGAGTAAGTTATTTAGAAAACAACAAAAACAATAGTATTCTTCATATAAATAATAACGGATGGAAAATGTAATAGAATACAAGATTGTCATAATAGAAACAAAATAATTTTGTATTACTAATATAAAGATAACTATAAAACTCTAATAAAGGAAGTGAAGGAGACTCAAATGAAAGCAAAGACAAAGACATACCTTGTTTCCAGACAAGAAGACTCAGTAGTATTAAGTCATTAACACTCTCTTAATTTATGCTCCTTTATAAATCTCCATAGTGCAATCCCAATAAAAATGAAAGAGATTGTTTTTAGAGAAAAAAGTGATACTAAAATTAATTTGAAAATAAATTAACATCTAAAAATACATGGAACAATTTCTGAGGGTGAATGATAAAAGTACACTGGCCCCAAGTCAGGTGTTAAAATATTTTATAACGTGGCAGAAACTAAAACTGAGCTTTACTGGAGTATGAATAAACAGATGGATCAAGGGAAGGGAACAGAGTCCAGAAATACTCCTAATGTGTGTTTCCGATTGAGAGTGACTTACTAGAAAGAATTAGAATGGATTTCATCACTCTCTTGACAGGATTTCCATTCTCATTGCAGCAGAAGAAGCTGGTTCCAGGTCATTTAGGTTTGATGATAAAAGGAAGAGCTACTACCAGGGCTCCTCTCATGCCTTTGTATAAATATGTTCTTTCTTTCACCAAATCTAAAAATGTTTCCTTCTCTCCCTCTGTCTTTTACTCCCTTCCTTCCTATTTGGGGCTTTTCTATCATTATCATGGAGGGTTTTTTTTTTTTTTTTTTTTTTGAATTATAATAATTTGTGCTTCTTGTCTTAAGAACCAAATATATAGTTTAAAATATATCAAATTTATCCACAGGGTCTCTCTCTAAATAGGTATCCTTAGTAAAAACAGGCTGCTAACACGTAGGTGAAAAATGTATGCGGACAGTTATTTTCTTTTTATTTAAAAGAAACATATTGAAAAGCAATATATTTTCATGGGGCTTGGTTTTATAGCACTTGCCAGTTATTCAACTTACATGACCTGGAATGAGAACATGCAGGTTTCTGTGCTATACACTTTAAGAGCCGTGAGAAGCAGCGAGACATTGGCAAAGATTGTCTGCTGAGGACGAGCCATCTAGTTTCAGTAGAATCTGTCCACTTTCTGTAATTCATCCTCTCTGTCTTAAGTTCTCCGCTTTTAAGTCTGCTCTTCTCTGAGCCTTACAGCCTTCCCTCTTCCTCTTTAAGTAGGTACTCTTGTTGGTTCAGTTTATTTCAGCGTCATGTCTGTTTGCTCATAGATTTTTTTAAAGATTTCTATTTCTTGAGGCAAAGTTATGCATATATTTTTTCATCAAGCTGAAGTCAACTGCAAGGAAAAAGTGCCATTTGCCTAATTATTTACATGTGATATTTTTTCGTTCATCCCTAGATGGCAGCTCATTTTTCAGCATGAGTTGTCAACAGTCTGTATCTGAAACTCTTTTAATGAGATTTTGTCTGTAAGATAATTTCAATCATTTTCAATTTTCTCACACCAGTGGCGAGTTTTCCATTGGCTGAATTTATTCCATGTCTATCCATTTTTTCCTTACTAGAGATGTCTCTAGATTCAGATCAGTAGCAAGCCCTGCCATCAGTACAGTGCAATTATTCAGAACTTTTATTTCCTGTATTTTATAAGCTAGAACTTGGACGTCTGAGACTTCTGATTTAATTTGGTTTGCTTACTGAACTGAATATGTCACTCAGTCCAGCTGTCTGCTTCCTGTTCTATGTTCTTCTTACATCTGATATTTTCTTTTCAAGCACAAGGAGTTTATATTTGATTTTCTCTTTATTAGTTTGGCTTCATTAGAGGAACTCGTTACCTCTGAAAATATTACTAGTGGATGAGCAGAAATAATAAATAATGTTATATAATACTAATTCTATTATTTACTAGTTAGGATATAATTAAGAGATTTTAAGAAATATCTCTAGCTTCATAAAAACCTTATGTATGTCAATTATAAATAATTCACTTGTCAATGCCCACCTGTAATTAATATAAAAAATGTATCAATGATTACCATATAACTATTTAAGGTTTTTAAATTTCTTTCATTTTAAATTCCCAATGTTTGTTTATTACGTAAAGTCTGAATGAGATTCTTAAAAAATAACTTGAGATTAATTTTTTATTTATTTACAGTCTATACCAGTGGTGCTCAAACTCAGAATCACCTGGAGGGCTTGTTGTAACACTGACTGCTGGGCCCCACCCCCAGAGCTTCCAATCCAGTGGGGCTGGGGAGGGGCAAAAGAATTTGTATTTCTAGTATGTTCTCAGGTGACGTTGATGCTACTGGCTTAGGGATCAGACTGATCTGAGCCAATGTAAGGATTTTATGAGCATTTTTGTTTGTATCTTTATTTTATTTTATTTTAAATTTTCATCAGTGTATTCCATTTCCTGAGTTCTGGACTCTGATGTTTTATATATAAAGCAGTATATAAAAGCTTATACAATACCCACATGTACAAAGACATGTTTCTGATCCTCCTTACATATTCCAGTTCCTTTTCCCAGAAGCAAGCATTTTCTATACTCAGGACTGTTAATAACAATCAGACCAGGCCAATGTTTATCAGTCAGGGCAACAATAGACATCTGAAAGAACTGCACTGTCCCGAGCTCTAATACTTATGGAATAGAAGACGCCAACAGAGGATAAATACAGAAGCAGGTGTTAGAATGAAAATGTCTGAAAAGGATAATGGCATGTTTGAAGATGCTGGTCATTTTGAACTTTGTGTTATCAGAGATATCAATGTCTAGCAAGCCAGGAATTCACCCAGGAGCTGAGTATTGGGGAAGGTTTGGCCATAAGTATACTTATAAACAAAGATACCCTACAGACTTAGAGCAATAGCTATAAGCAAAGATCCACAACATGTGCCTTCAAAGAGTTCACCTACCGAATCAGTGTCTCATTTGAATCCACGGCAC
The DNA here is from genome assembly GCF_041146395.1 of Eulemur rufifrons. Taxonomy (NCBI): domain Eukaryota; kingdom Metazoa; phylum Chordata; class Mammalia; order Primates; family Lemuridae; genus Eulemur; species Eulemur rufifrons. The sequence goes on along the minus strand of NC_090997.1, from coordinate 23,112,856 downwards.
GCGCACTGTCTTCCATTTGGAGAACACTCGGACACCTGAGGTTCTCCTTGCACTGCTCTGTGTGCCACCTGTCATCCAGGAAGATTTCAGGCAGTGGCTGGACTGTCATTCCTTGTGGAGCCTGAATTTCCAGGTGTACTTTATTGTTTTTAAAACCTGTTGACTCTTTAAATCCATTAATTCCTCCAAGTTCTCATGGTCCTGTTGGGTGAATTCTTTTATCTGAGGTTTTTTCTGGAAGACAAAGTCCCTTTTCTTTTCCAGATGTCCCTCTTTCACATCATTATGCATCTCTTTTCCCAAGTATTGAGTGTGAATCTTTTTAGGAGTTACTTTTAATTATTTTTATATGATTATTTGTAAGATTTTCTGTTAAAAGAAAACTTTGAGTCTTATTTTCCTCTTTCAGGTTGATCGGTTCTATTTGCAACTTTTCAAGCTTTTTATTTTAAGGAGCATAACAGAAGCAGTGTATTTCACAGACCATGCACCTTGTGATAATTGTGAAAATAAAAGCCATCTCAGCAGCAATAGTTGAAAACGAGAAAGTATAATTAACAGCATATGTTGATATCTAAGGGGGATAATAAGTTACACTGCTTTCTTCACCTCCAAAGTTTAGAATTGAGAACTTAGACACAAGTGTCAGGCAAGTGCCTGTCAAGATAACAGTCTTATTACAGATAAAGCTTAATAGGAACTGTGGAAGGGAACTGTGGCCAAATGAGTGTTTCTAGTATCTAAAGAATGGAAAAACAAACACTATGTGTACTCATTATTAAATTGGAACTAACTGAGGAGCACACGTGTGCATAGAGGCAGGTGTAACTCAACGGAAATCCATCGGGGGGAGGGGTGAGGAGGGGATGGGTGAAAACCCACCTAACAGGTACAATAAATACTATCTGGGTGATCGGCACACTTAGAACCCTGACTCAAGCATTACAAAAGCGATCCTTGTAACCAAAAACATTTGTACTCCCATAATACTTTGAAATAAAAAAATTTTTCTAATATTTCCAAGTTTAAGTTACAGTTCAATCATAGACAGATTTCGTTGGCTACAGATCTAATCTTCACCTACCCCAGCTTCAACAACAGACTGTGTTGCTGTAAACTTACAGCCTGACAGATCAGAAAATGTGTGCTTGAGGAGAAGCCATTCTGAAAGAGAAAGAGAAAGCTCGGAAGGGGAAAATTAGACTATGCTCAGTTCCTTCTCCTGAGCTCACCAGTGGAGAAGAGCTGATGAAGACACATACCTGTCTGAGTGACTATACGTGTAGAAAATGTAAATTCTGGAGATCAGATGTAAATTTCAAAATAGACTAAATGGCTTAAGAGAAATGATGCTCTTTTCTTTTCATGAGGCTTTCTATACCACCAGATAGATGGAAGATAATGCTCTTTGAAATATACAAATATGACTAATGAGCGAAAAAAGCCTATTCAGATTTGTTCTTAAAAAGCAGGGATACTAAAACTACAGGAAAATGAAAACAGCTGCCCAATGGAACAGAATTTGGTAACGGCACTTTTAAAAAAACCACAAGTAGATCAGGTCTTCACTTGAAATCCCTAGAATTAGCTTGGAAATAGTGAAATGAATAAATTTAGATATATAGATGAATTAAGAGCCTTTGCAAGCAATGTATGTTATTAGTAGCAATTGAACTGTTAAGATAAATTTCATGATTTGGGGGTTTCATCCAAAATTATTCTCCATAAGGCAATGAAACACTCTCTTGAGAACAATTTCATTTGTAATCTGAAATAGCTCAAATTTATGTGTTTTGCTGGCATAGTCACTCAGGATAAAGATGTCCATAAGGCATGTTCACTTTGAGAGCATTTCAGCATTTAAGTTCAGCAGATGGACCACAGAGATCTGCCAAGGGAAAGAAGTTGACAAGCCTGGGAATAATGCCATCACCCATGAGGACAAATTTCAAGGAGGATTTTTGTCTACCTATCTCCAATTAGTCTAATGAGCACACATCTATATTTTACAGCCCTCTGGGCACTTGGACAATATGTTCAGTTCTTTTTCCCTCTAGGCTTAATAAAGTTGAGCGCTGTGATTGCTCATTTTAAATTATAAATTAATTTAATTTGAATGAAGATGAATGAAACTTCAAATATTTGTCAATAATTCAATTCAATCATTTCAAATCATTTATTAAAATTTATTGAAAACATCATGAAAGTTACTGGAGATATAAAGCTGAATATTACATCATCTCTTTAATCAAGAAATTCATGGGTCCTTCGGAAAGACAGATTTGCAAACAAATAGTTAAAATGGTATGGTAAATACTACCATACATTGGCGACGTGAAGGTACAAAATGAGTGATCACCTCAGAAGAAACCAGGGAACGTTCATAGATATAAATAACAAGAATATAAAAATTTTTATAAGATACTTCCACAACATTCAAATACAATCTCTAATGCATCACGTAGAATAATTTTTCAGATAATAAACTTTTGATAATATTATTAAGTGATGCTCATTGGAGGACAAAGATCATTTGTTTAAAAATATTCTATTACAGAGAATAAAGTGGCTGATTTGTTTTATTTTGGTGTTTTTCGTGTTGTCATTTCTTGATGGCATAATGTAAAGGAAACCTGTGAATTTGCCACGACTTTAAAAACGCAAATTTCAAAATGAACACAAGGTCAAATGTTGAGAGTAAGCTGATGGGTTCTATTTCTTTCATTCTTTCCTCTATAATTAGGAATTTCATATGTAAAATAACCATGAAAGAAGATTTTGCCAAGATGTAAGGAGTTTTCAGGTAATTTTTCTATAGAGTAGAAACTCTAAAAGATACATGATGAGAAGGTATAAAATTCAGGTTTCTTTTTTTTTTTTTCAATTTAATTTTACAGAATCAAAGAGTCTAACAGTATATCTTGTTAGATACAGTATGTCCTCATAATGTATACATTATTTCTTGTACAATGATATGAAATAATATGGGAAATATTCATGATAAATTATTAAGTGAACAGTGCAAGTTAAAAACAATAGTTTCATATTTTTTTCCCCACCCCCCCTTTCCCGAGTCAGCACCTTCAAGTGTTACCACTCCCCAAACGGTGCGCAATGCACTCATTGTGTAGGCATACCCCCATCCCCTCCCCCACCCCCCACCTCAGTCTGATGTCCAATTGGTGTCGTTCTCAGATTTGTATTTAGGTGATGATCAGGGAAACCAATTTTCTGGTGAGTACATGTGATGCTTGTTTTTCCATTCTTGGGATACTTCACTTAATATAATGGGTTCCAACTCTCTCCAGGAGAACCATAGAGATGTCGTATCTTCATCATTCCTTATAGCTGAGTAATATTCCATGGTATACATATACCACAGTTTACTAATCCAATCATGTATTGATGGGCATTTGGGTTGTTTCCACATCTTTGCTATTGTGAATTGTGCTGCTATAAACATTTGGGTACACGTGCCTTTGTTACAGAATGACCTTTTTTCCTTTGGGTATATGCCCAGTAATGGGATTGCTGGGTCAAATGGCAGGTCTACTTGAATCTGTTTAAGATACCTCCATAATGCTTTCCACAGGGGTTGCACTAGTTTGCAGTCCCACCAGCAGTGTATTAGTGTTCCTGTCTCTCCACACCCACGCCAACATGTGTTGTTTTGGGTTTTTTTGATAAAGGCCATTCTCACTGGGGTTAAGTGATATCTCATTGTGGTTTTGATTTGCATTTCCCTGATGATTAGAGATGTTGAACACTTTTTCATATGTTTGTTAGCCATTTTTATATCTTCTTTTGAAAAATTTCTGTTCATGTCCTTTGCCCACTTTTTGATAGGGTTGCTTGATTTTTTCTTGCTGATTTTCCTGAGTTCTAAATAGATTCTTGTTATCAGTCCTTTATCTGATGTGTAGTATGCAAAAATTTTTTCCCATTCTGTAGGTGGTCTGTTTATTCTCGTGACTGTTTCTTTGGCTGTGCAGAAGCTTTTTAATTTAATCATGTCCCATTCATTTATTTTTGTTGCTGCTGTGATTGCCTTGGGGGTCTTCTTCATAAATTCTTTGCCTAGGCCAATGTCTGTAAGAGTCTTTCCTATATTTTCTTCTAGAATTCTGATTGTATCACGCCTAAGGTTTAAGTCTGTTATCCACCGTGATTTGATTTTTGTGAGAGGTGAAAGCTGTGGGTCCTGTTTCAGTCTTCTACAAGTGGCTAACCAATTCTCCCAGCACCATTTGTTGAATAGGGATTCTTGTCCCCAGAGTATATTCTTTCCCGCTTTGTCAAAAATTAGGTGACTATATGAGGATGGTTCTATATTTGGATTCTTTATTCTGAAGAACCAATTTACAGGCCAAGTTGCACAAATGATTGTTGTTCACTAGATGGCAGAATACTAAAGGAATTCTCTGACAGAGTAACATCGTACTCTGGTTTCCTAAGTGCGCTGAGTAATTTGATTTAAGTTGCCCTCATATCGCTGCAACATTTAGTGATTCATTGTTATGTGACATTAAATATATATGAATATTCTGAAATAGCCTCTGCCACAGATGAAGGTAGTTTTTATAAATAAATTATAGGATCTTAGATTTGTGAGGAACTTTTTTCTATCATCCCCGTTTCCTCTGGCATGCCCCCAGATCTTTGCCTTTGTCTATGTTTTTTAGGTCAGTTATTTTCATTATAATCCTCCTGGCTTCCCAACTCATAAACCTCGGAGATATCCTTGAATCCTTCCTCTCTCTCGCCCACCCTTAACACAATATTAAATATCAAAAACTGAGGTCTGTTGATCTACCTCCTCAACAGCTGGGCTTTCTGACATTGCTTTCCCCCAGCTATTCCCCCAGATATGTTCCAGGCACTGCTCCAGTTAAGCTGTCTCTTACACAGTCTGTTGTCTCCTACCTGTCTTTTCTGCCTCGAGTCTCACTGTGATCGAGCTAACCTCCATACTATCTCAGCACGATCTTTCCAAAACACACCTTTCGTCACATCAGGCTATTTTAAAAATACTGCAGGGATCACTTTTTACTTATCAGATGGGCACAACATTTCAAAACAAAATTTGACGAAAACTCACCATTGCCAAGAATGCGGGGGTAATAGGGCACTCTACTACATGGTTGTAAGGCTATTAAATAAACACCTTTATTGATGATGGGTATTATAATTTTGCATTATTTTTTAATATTAAAAATATGTCCTCTGAGCAATCCCACTGCTCTTAATTTTGTTGTGGTATTATTTCTAAGACTCAAACCTGTAAAGAATCTAAATAGTTGTCAACATAGAAATGTTTAAATGTAGTTTGGGATGTTCACATAATGGAATATTGTAAAGTCCCTATGAATAAATTGGGTCTAATTGTGTTGTTAAGGAAATATCTTCAATTACTGATTGAAAAACAAAAAGGGTGCAGAGGAAAATGCAGAATCTGTCATTTGTGTTAGAATATTGTTTCATATTTTTCCACACATGCATAACACACACATGCAAATATATGAAGCATAGTTATTAACAGCATAGATCACGGAGCCATACATGCTGGGTCGAAAACCTATCTCCACCACTTTTACGAGCTCTATGATCCTGGGTAAATTAGTTAGTCTTTCCAAGCCTCAATTTTCTCTTTGTAGAGTGAAAGTTATAAGCATAACTAATGAACAGGACTGTTGTGAGGATTAAGTAGGTTAATAAATATAACTTACTTTGAACAGCAACTAGCGTATTATAAGATCTATCTTAGTGCATACTATAAATTTGTACATTAGTCAACTCCTTTCTGGAAGGTGAGTCAAGGGGCTGGAGGATTTTTTTTTTTTTTTTTTTTTTTTTTTTACTAATACAATGCCTAAGTGCTATTTTAATAATATTTAAAAGGGGATATCCTTTAGTGGTTCTCCATTGCTTCAGAGAGAATTTCAAATTAATTAGCATGGCATTCAAGGCCTTTCATGACCATCGTTGTCTCCTTGTTAAGCTTCACTTTAAGTCTGTCCCCTAGACTTCTGGGATAGAGTAAGTTCTGCTATACCATAGAACTTCTGTATCACAGAACTTATTCAACATTCTTATTCTTTGAATCTGTGATGGTCTTTCAGATATTCTTTCCTCTGACAGGATGTCCTTCTCTCCTTCAGACTCTTCTGTGATCTGCAAGACTCTCAGGCCCTCCTTCCAACAAGTCCTGTCTTGAATCCTTGTGCCTTCATATACACTCACAGCACTTTGAGTGTTCCTCCATTGTAAAGCTTATCTACTTGGTGGTCGCCCTTTAAATACTTACTTCATCCATGCATTGTGAACACTTGAAGGCAGGAACTATGTCTTTTTCATCTTTATATATGCATTGCCTGTCACAGTAGCCAAATATTTGCTTACCATTAGGTCATTAAATATGAGATGTATGATTTGAATCAAAAGTTTAGTTTATTATATCTCAAACAAGAAGCAGTACAATTAATCAAAGTATGCTCCTAAACTATTGACATGGTTTTTCCATCTTAACGGTAGCTTGCTTATGCCAGCAAAGAAGCCTGGGGAGTGAGTGGCGAATAAAATCATGAAAGGCATTTTCCACAGCTTATTGAGAATTGAATATTTTTCCTTGCAAGAAGGGGTCCAAAACCTGGAAGACGTGGTAGTGAGGTCTGGTGAACATGGTGGATGACAGAGAATTTTCAAGTCCAGTTGCTCTAGTTTGAGCAGCATTGTTTTTTTTGCAACATGTGGTTGAGTGCTGTCTTGCAAGAGGATTGGCTTCTATTCACCCATCACAAGCATCCTCATCATTTTGTTCAACTGGTTGCAGTAGACATCCCCTATAATCGATTGACCCGGTTTCATGAAGGTGTAGTGGATAATACCAGTGCTAGACCACCAAATAGATACCATTAGCTTTCTTTTGATGAATGTTCGGTTTTGGACTGTTTTGACACTTCACATTTATCTAACCATTGTAGCAAATGCTTGTAAGTGTCAAAAAGAACTCATTTTTCATCATACATAATAACATGGTATAGAAATGATTTGCCTTTATGTCATGACAGCAAAGAAAGGCAAGCTTTGAGAAGATTTCTCTTCTGACACTCATATAATTCATGCAGTACCCATCTATCCAGCTTCTTTACCTTGCCAATTTTGTTTCAAATGGTCCAATATTGTTGGAATAGTAACGTCAAGGCTTGCTGCTAATTTATGTGTAGATTGAGATGGATTCGCTTCCACTACAGCTTTCAGCTCATCATTATCCACCTTGGTCTCAGGTCGCCCATGTGGCTCATTTTCAAGATCAAAATCACCAGAATAGAACTTCTCAAACCATCAACGTACTGTGTTCATTAGCCACATCCTTCCCAAACACTTTGTTGATATTTCTAGCTGTCTGCACTGCATTGGTTCCATGACAGAACTCATATTAAAAAATAACATGAATTTTTGACTTATCCATGGTTTCACAAAAATTGCTCTAAAAAAACAAATTTGAAAGATAATCCAAGCCAAAATGTGTATTTGAAAGAATGAGGATGTACCCTCACAATAAAAAACAAACAAGAACTGTCAAAGTGAAATGTCAGAGATATCAACTGTCAAACTTAGTACTTAAGGAACTGGGACATTCCATACTTAATAACCTAATAAATGTTAAATTAATGAATAAATGAACTGTAAACAAAATCTAACCCAACCCAGAAATTGCTTCTAAAGCAGTCTATCAGATGTGGGAAAACAGACACCTTAGTAGGTATTTCAGAGTAGATTATGGAATTGGTTACACAGGTGTAGGAAGGCTTAAAGAGCAAAAAGGTGATACTAAGGCATTTAAGTTTAATAACTACAAGAAGAAGCTAGGGCAACAACAGGGAAGAGGTGGGTTATAGAACCTAGGAGTTTGAGGAAACAGCTCAGTGGAGCTGGCTGGTGTTTTGGAACTCGGAGGGGAGCTCTATTCAGTTTGTACTGGGATTCTGAAGAGTGGGTACTGGGTGGGTGGGGCTCTTGGTGGGTATCCGACCTCTGAAGGGGATGGAGCCTGGTGGGCACTCAGACTGCTAAGGCAGAGTTGAGACAAGTGGATGCTTAGATTGTCCCAGACTAAGGCCCATTTGGTGAGCACATGGCCTGAGTGAGTCTTGGACTGCCAAAGTAGTGCTGCCAGCTACTGCCTTTGTCTCAGAGGGGTCACGGGGAAGCTGGTGCTAGGATTGCTGCAGGAAACAGGGAACAGGACAAGCTTGTAGGTACACAGGCAATGCTGACAGGAAGTGGAGAACAGGTAGGCAGTCCTTTCTCCCTTCCTCCCGCCTTCCAATCTTCCTCCATTGCCTACCATCAGCAGATTGCAGCAGGAAGCCAACTGGCAAGGCAGTGTGGGAAAAGTAGTTTGCAGAGTTTTACCTCCAACATCACAGAAGAGAATACAGAAGTTTAGAATTGCTGCTGAAAGATAATCGTGAAAAAAACTGGCTCCAAAAGTGTGATACATTAAAGCTTCACTACCCCTTTCCTGAAGCTGGATATGTAGGCCTTCCATACAACAGACAGTGTCTATCTCTTCTTTAAGCTTCTGTCTCAGAATTTCTACAAAAAAACCTTAAACTTATGTAAAACTTTATGATTTTTCAGTGCAGTTTAACATATATTATCTTTTTTTGAGCTTTATTACACAAAAAATTATTAATATTTTACATGTGGTCCATATGTCACCTTAGGTCACCCTGTACTTCTTAGAGATGTTTTGGGTTTTTGTTTTGCTGTTATTTTCATTTTTTATTTTAAAATGTTTTTAGACTTATAGAAAATTTGCAAAAATAGTACAGAGATGTATTTCCCCAACAATGTATGAATGTGCCTTACTCCACAGCCTTGCCAATAGGATGTGTCTTCATACTTCTAAAACTTTGCCATTTTGAAATGGTATCTTAGCGTTGTTTTAATTTACATTTCTCTAATTATAAGTGAGTTTAAATGATTTTTTCATACAATGAAGATTATTTTTATGTATCTCCTGTGAATTGTCTGTTTATGTCTATTTCTCATTTTTCTACCAGATTTTTGAAACTTTGTCCCTCAATTTTTAGGAGTTATTTATATATTGGGGATTTAGCCTTTTGTGGTATATGTAGCAAATATTTTCTACCAGTTTGTCAGTTGCTTTTTGAATTTACTTATTGTGTTCTTTACCATGAAAACGTTTTTTCTTTTTAGAATTTTATGTAGTCAAATTTATCAATCTTCTCTTTTATTTTTTCTGGATGTGGAGTTGATGTCAGAAAACTCTTCCCTACCCTGAAGTTAAAGAACTCTTCCATGTTTTCTTCTAGTATTTGTATAGTTTCAATTTTTACCTTTAGATTGCTAATCTATTTATAGTTTCATCCTGGGATGGTTTAGGATATGAATGTGTTTTTCTCTTTTTCCAAATGACTACTAATTGTCCTAACACAGTTTATTAAAGTGTTTACATTTTTGCTGGTAATTTAAGATACCACCTTTATCATATGCTAAGCATACATATATATTTGGGTCTATTTCTGGACTTTCTGTTGTATCTCACTGGTCTATTTGTCTTCATGAACCAGTACTAAGCTGTTTAAATTATAGAGGCTCTGTATTATGTTTTAATGTCTGATTGGTCTTGTCCTTGCTCACAGTTTTTATTTTTCAGGGTTTTCCTGAATATTTCTGCATGTTTATTTTTCCATATAAATTTTAGTATCAACTTCTTTAACTCCATAATACATTTATTAGTATTTTTATTGCCAATGCTTTACATTTGTAAATTAATGTAGGGAGAATCGACATCTTTGTAGTGCTATGTTTTCCTATTTAAGAACAGGAAATGTTTCCCCATTTGTTCAGTTTTACTTTTGTGAATTTTAGGCATGTTTTGAAATTATTTTCCTTTGGGTTTTGCACATTTCTTTTTAAGTTATTTCTAAGTATTTAATCTTCTCCATTGCTACTATAAATGAGGGTTTCTCCACCATATAGCTCTACTTGGTTATTATTTGTGTGTTTGAAGATTTTAAATTTTTTACATTAGTTTTACCTACTGCTACTTTACTAAATTATTTTTGTTTTGAGTCAGTTTTTATGATTGATTCTTATATGCATAGGTATATTATTACATAATTTCAGATAGAGATAGTTTTACTTTTTTTTAAACCTATTCTTATATCTTTATTTCTTTTGTCTAATTCCATTAACTAATACTGCTAGGATAATGTAGAATAGTAATGGAGAGTAAAGCATATTTACCTTGTTCTTGATGTTAAGGAAATGTCTCCAATGTTTCTCCACTAAATTAGACACTAACTTTAAGACTAAGATATACATATTTTACATTATTGTGAAATATCCCTCAATTCCTATTTTTTACTATCATTTTTGTCATTAAGGGTGTTGAATTTTGTCAGAGATATTCTTAGTACCTATGTTTACAATCATGCTTTTTTTCCTGTGATTTAGTGGTGTATGGTATTAATGGATTTCCTAATATTGAACCATCTTGCATTCTTAGAATAAATCCACTTCGTTACTGTGTGTTATTTCAATATCTTTTGTTGTATTATGTCTCTTAGTATTTTATTTAATATTTTTGCATTATATACAGGAAAGATAGTGGTCTGTCATTTTCTTTTTGCTATCTTTATTAGGTTTAGGTATCAGTGTAATATTTCTTTCATAAAAGGTATTTGGAAGTTTTCCTTCCTTTTCTCTGGACTAGTTTATACAACACTGGGTCTTTCTGGTATTTGATGGCTTGGTAGAATTCTCCTGTGAAACCATTTGAGGTTAGTACTGTTTTGAAGAGTAGGTCCTGTAGTGGGTTGAATAGTGATCCCCAAAATAATATGTTCAAGTCCTAACCCCCAGAATCTATGAAGGTGACCTTATTTGGAAAAAGTGTCTTTGGGTCTTTGCAGATATAATTAAAAGTGAGAATCCCAAAATGAAATCAACCTGGATTAGAGTGGGTCCTAAATCCAATGGTGAGTGTCCTTGTAAGAGTCAGAAAAGGAGAGAATACACAGACACAAAGAAGGACATGAGAAGATGGAGGCAGAGATTGGAGTTAGGCTACCACAAGCCAAGGAATGCCAGGAGTGAGCCACCAGCTGCTGGAAGGGGACAGAAAGGATTCTCCCCTAGACACTTCCAAGAGACTGTGGCCCTGCCAACAGTTTTATTTCAAATTTCTGGCCTCCAGAACAGTGAGAGAATAAATTTCTGTTGGTTTAAACCACCAGCAGCTCTAGAAAACTAATATAGTTTCTTAATACTTTCTTATTCTTATGAAGATTGGTCTTTTAACGATTCCTAACTCTAATGGGGTTAATTTTGGCAGTCTGTATTTCCCTAGGAAAATATCCATTTTATCTAAGTTTTAGAATGTATTTGCAGAGACATCCGTAAATTATTGTTTTTTAATTAAAAAATATTCTTCTGTTTCACTGTTTATTTTCCCATTGACATTGCTTATTTCTTACGCTTTCTTCCTTTTTTCTTGATCAACTCAGCCAGTGATATCAATTGAATTTTTTTTAGATAGGATTTTGATTTCTTAATCAGATGCACTGTTTTTCTATACCCTACCTCATTCTTTTTTGCTTTTTCTTTACTATTTCATTTTCTTGTGTTTTCTTTTGGCTCCCTGTTGTTCTATTGTTCATTTTCTAGTTTTTTTAAAATCAGAAATTATTTATTTTTGTTATTTTATTTTTATTGACAATTTTTTTTACTGCTATAAGTTTTCCTCTAATTGCCACTTTAAATATGTCCCATGGATTCTGGTATGTAGTGTTTTCATTTTTATTGTCATTATTTTCACCAAAGTGTTGTTTAATAGAAGTCTTTTTTTTTTTGGTCATCTTGTGTGTATGTGTTCGTGCCTTTTAATTTCTTTGTGGAAAGATCTGTGCTTGGAAATGTTAATAAAATTGACCTAAGCACCTATCCAACTTATTATCAAATGTACAATGATTTTCCTGTGACTTCTGTGAATTCTTAGGGTACTGGAAAAGTCCTAGTCCCAGGTAGGTCAGCCACGTTCAATCTGAGAAATATAAATATTTAGAAAACTTCTCCTCTTGAGTACAGAAGTGAAATATTAGAGAGTGAGACAATTAGTCTCATTTCCTTTTATTTATTGTTAACTGCATCCAAATAAATGGACTTTTCAAATGCACTGTGTTTTGTAGACTCCATGGTAAGATTGTTTATTTTGTTAAAAATGTGTTAGTGGACTGTGGAAAATGGAAACAGGCTAGATTTAAATTACAAAACTAGCTCAGTAGACAATTCTACAACATATGTTTTTCAAAATGATAAAACTATTTTTTTTAACATTTAGAAATGAATTTTTAAAAGAACTCTACAGAGTTGAACAAAGAGCAAAAATTTTAGAAGACACTTTGGTACGATATTGTAGGAATTAAAGTTTCTAAGTGAATAATTAAATTATATGACTTTATAGATTCATTAGCTTAGCTTTAATTTTAATATTTAGGTGAAGTCTAAAACCTATAGCAGATAAACTGAAGGCTATGGTAGCTGTCCTAGGAAATTTTCACTTAAACCTAAATTCAAAAGGTTTAATTAAGTTATTTGAGATTATCATCAGCCTTTTCTTTTGTCATCATCACAGGAAGTAGTGCTGGTCTCCTCAAATAACACCTTTCCTGAGTAGTAATGTATGATGTGAATGTTTGAATTTTGGCCTAATTTATTTGAGATTAGTTCTAAACAAAGCAAAAAAGTCAAAGAAGCCTAATTTATTAAGGTGCTTAAAATATATTATCAAATAAATCAACAAGCCCTGAATTCTTATGTTTATACAGAAAAATAATGCAGGTAAAGACCATATGTTAGTCCTATTGAATTATCAGTACAATATTATGGGTATTGAGTGAACGTGGTGAATAGAATAAAAATGGCTTAACATCCTCTTTGAATAAAAATAAATCAGCAACATATTGAAAGAATACAAGACTAAAATAAGTAACTTAATTTAAATTTTAATGTTAAAGCTCAGATGTAAGCTAAGTTTAGTAGTGACTTCATATCTAATTGCTTAATAGAAATTTAACAGCTTTGTAGTATTCTCGGTAGTAATGTGCAATTTGATAATATAATTCAAACATAAAATCCTTGAAAAATGTTGAACAAAGTAAAGAATATACAGCCTATTTTAAAAGGAAAATTAACTCTTGGATGCATACAACAGACTTATAATTTAGAACATTTAATTGAGCATTAATCAAGTACAACATAGTACATTAGCTTTTGTGTATTTTAAATGAATTTTCTGAAAGGGAACATTTAAACAAATCATCTGAAATTTACTTGGATGGTTCATGGATTTGGAAACTGAGAACTTAAATTTATCATATAGGATCTTTAAACCTAATTCCTGCTTTGAATTGTGTTGGCAAAACCACATTAGTTTTAGTCAGAGAAGGATGATTAAACTTCCAGTTTCTAGATGAAACAGAGAAAGGAAACAGAATGAAATCTCTTTCTACATGAGCACATCATGTCTCTTATTAACAATGCTTCGACTGTACAGGATAAAACAGGAGGATTTGTAATACTTCAATTCTATTATTTCATTAAAAACATGGAAAATGCAAATCATAATCCAGGATTTTACTTGGATAAATGAGAGATTATTTGGTTGAAAGGACCATTGTGTGGAAAGAAGAGAAATGGAAGTTCTAAACAAGAACTCCAAGAGAAATGAGGGGAGGGGGAAGGAGAAGGAGGGTCTTTTCACCTTATCACGTTCAACTCTAGGAATACACAGGAAGGTGGGGAATGCAGGCCAAGTGTTGCTAGTTTTCTTATCAATCTTGCAGACATCTCATTAGGATTTCATTAGGGTTTGCACACTGGTGTTTGAAAGTTTCCCAGTAGTTATCTCATTGCCTAAGGCAATCTTTATCAAGTTATCTGAGATTTAAAAGAACTGAACTATTTTCTGAAATTTTCTGATTTAGTCTCTGCCAACACCATTCTGTGGCTTGGGTATTTGTTAGTTCTCGGTGATGCACAGGAACATTAGGGAATTACTAAGTTGCTTTAGAATTGTTCAAGCCTAAGCCATCTCAATTCTATGAAGTCAATGCTTCCCTGGACACCTAATTGTATCTACAGTGCAGACCAAATTTCTACCACATAACCATTTAGAATTTTAACAGAAAAATTTTCTGACTTCTGAAATCACATAAATCCCCCCATTCCATACTCTTTGTACTTCACTAGTCACCCCGTTTTTTGCCCACTTCAGAAATTATTGAAGAACTATGTCAAGTTTCACACCAGAGAATTGAAAAAGTAAGAAGAGGAGATCTGTGCCTGCAATAAATATTTATTGAGAACCTACTATGTGGCAGGCTATAAGACAATGTTAAAATGTTGTTTTAATTCTTCAGAAAAACCTCCAAAAGTTATGCTTCAAAGGTTTGTGACAGAAGGAAGAATCCTGTGGGAAAAAACCATTAAATCCACATCCAATCTGTCCAATTATGCTTGAGGGAAAACAGCAGCAATGTATCTGAAACAAAAGTAAATTTACCAGATGACAAACAAAAAGATTTTGCTTTGTTTTCCAATATTCCAGTATTGTTGTTTAACCAGTCCATTTTTTAAATAAATTTCCAGTTGTCAGCTATTTTTTTTAAGGAAAAAAATGTTCATACTTTAAGAATTTTTATGAAATTCAGCTTTACCATAAAATAGTTTTCTTTATGAGTGGGATTTCAGTTTATTTAATCTTTCTGGCATTTTCTCTTACTAACAACATTTTCTACCACATCGATAATATATATTTGCCAAGTTAATGGAATACATTAACCACCCCTCCTAGCCATCTGACATAGGGAATCATTATGATAATTTATATATACATTTGTCCTTTTCTATGCTATTGTCTTCTAAGTGCTATTTTAATATTCTGGTGCCAGACAACTAATAATCTCTTCATTCATTCATTCATTCATTTTCAGAGTAGGCTCCAGTGGAAATATTGTTTTCTTCTAAGACTTACAGCCTCCTCTGTCTAAAGTCTACTAGAGCAGCAAGCAGTGCAGAACTTTTTGGCAGCAGGGGTCAGTTTCATTCATGGAAGACAAATTTTCCATTGACGTGGGTGGGAGGGAGGCGGAGCTCACACAGTGATGCCAGAGATGGGGAGCGGCTGTAAACACAGATGAAGCTTCACTTGCCCACCCGCCCCTCACCTCCTGCTGTGCAGCCCGGTTCTGGTTTCTAACAGGCCGTGAACGGGGACTGGTCTGCAGCTCTGGGGTTGAGGACTACAACACTAGAGTATCTGGACTGGAGACTAATCAAAGCAGGTTTTCTACACATGGTGAAAAATTGTGGCATTTAAAACTTGGTTTCTGCTAGCAGCTCTGTAGTTTTTTGTATGGACTAGAGAAAGAGAGGGAAGAAATAAAAGAAATGTGCAGAGAGAAGACAAGAAAAGAGGTGGAGGAAGAACCCTGACAACTTCAGATCCCGAGTTCTAGTTGAACTTGAGGCCCACCTCCATTTCTGCTCTTGGAACTGTGAGAGTTCCTTGTTTCCTTTCTATAAATTCTCTTACATTTAGCCTCATTTCAGTGGTGAGCCTCTTAACTGTAAACAATTCTATTCTAACCAGTATAATTCAACATTACTAAATGGATATTACTGAACTCCTAATGGGCATTGGCTCTGTAGTCGGCCCTGGGAAACAAAGATAAAACTAAGACACGCAACTGATCTTTGATTTGCAGAAATGCTTGAAAGTATAGAGAAATGCAAAATGTATCTTAAACTGTCGCGCCGCAGTTGCCAGCAAGTACGACACGACCAGTTGGAGTTCTTCCAGCAGTAGTTTAATGAGGCATCTACAACAGTTACATGGCGAGAGACCTCGAACAGGAAATGCAAGCTGCTTTTATAGCCCCGGATAGGTGTGTCCCACAAGCATGTCCCACAGGGATAGGTGGAGGGCCTGACTACGCATGTCCTGGGCGGGTACACTAGGAGGCCTAGACCGCTCCCCACAGCTCCCCCTTTTGTTTTTGCCTCATGGTGAACGGAAGCCCCAGTCCGGATCTAGGGTCACAGTTCACCAAGGGGCGTATGATCACCACTCTTCAGTGCAATGAGCGAGAGCTCATGAAGGTGCAAGGGCTGACCACAAAACAGGGGTCGCGTGCCCTTCCCGGTGCAATGGGGACAAGCCCTCGGGGTGCAAGGGCCACGCCATGCTGTCAAGGGGAAAAGCGGTAGTTGCCGTCCGTATGTAACATGCTTATCCACACTCCAGGAGGAGAGCCCTCATGAAGGGCAGCAAAGGCTTGAGCCATGACCACTCGATCCCTTTGTTGCTGCCAACGGACACGCATGAGCATCCAGAACACGAGGCCAAAAGCAAGACATCCCAGCAGGCCCAGGGATCCAAGACCTGCCCATTCCCGAACCCCGTGTAGAAGCGACAAAAAGGTGGGGAGGAGGCCATCAGTAAGCATAGGATCTAACCGGGTAGAATTAATATGGGTGATTTCTAGTTGTAACTGAGTGGCTAGCTTGGAGAAATTGGCAGACCAAGAGCCCTGTAACAGCCGAGAAAGCTCTTTAGAGAGATTGGCCGCCTGGGAAAGGTTAGAATATGGGATCGAAGTAATACACAATCCCGGCAGTCGTCGCTCGCAACCAAGCTGGGCGAGCTGTACCAAACTGTCCACCTGTTCTTGAACCAAGTCCACACGTTGATTTAGGAGCATAATCCCTCCCGCCAGGTGTGAGTTGATAGAGCTTTGTGTGTCCAAGGCAGTTGCTACCGTTGCTGACAGGTTATTTAGGACCTGTGCCGTTTGTACGGCGCCCGCCGCCGCGATCGAAGCGGCGGTAAGGGCCGCAGCGGAGGCCGCTGCAATAGCAAAGACAAGAGCTGTCACGCCAAAGTCCCTACGATGTCGAAAGAGAACCAACGAATCCGGTGCGTCAACCGACCAGGGGACGTACCGGGGCATGCGTGCAACCACGGCCATCCTGTGTTCTGAGGCATTCCAGCAACGTGTATATGTGCAGTTTACGGTTGAGCAGTTAAGGGTGGCCGTATGGTTTTTCAGGCGGGCCACAATCCAGATGAATGGAGGCCAGAGACAAACAGGCGTGGGACCGAAGGTCACGTTGGAAAACTGAGCGCCTGACGCAGCGGTCTCAAATGTTCACAGTTTTGTGTAACGCAGGCCACATCCCTGTCACAAAAGTCCCATTAGCAAAGGTCCCGTTGCGGGGACGCGGCCGGTCCACCCAAGCACCCGTCTGGTTGGCAAGAAGTATACAGGACAGGTTGCCGTTAGTCGGGATAATGGTAGTAAAGCACAAGGACCCAGCAAGGATATAGGATTCATTGCCGGGAACCGCTCCAGACTCGTTGGACCACGGGAGGTAGGGAAGTCCTAGGGAAGCATTGGTAATAAAGAACCGGGGGAATATCTGCGAATCATGAGACACCGGCAGGGGTCTCGGGAATACAGGCAGGATGGCCCAACGACGTTTCGCCCTGGACAGCACTCCCAGGGCGAGGAGGGTCATGGTCGGGGAAAACAGAATCCGCCACAACAGCATCGTCGTCAGGAGCCGGCGAGGAAGCAGCAGGATGACTGAGGCGTCGCGTGAGGCGTGTCGGAACCCAGATAGGGTTCGGGGCGTCCTGTGGAAAAACACAAACAGCTCCCCTGGATCTGCTGAGAATCAGATCCGGTCCTTTCCATTGATTACAAAGTACATCTTTCCACATCACCCGCTCGGAAAGAGGGGGGCCAGGATCCACATGGCGATCTGCTGCCGAGCGACCACGGTCATCCAGCAGCAAAAAATTTAAAGTATATAGAGTAAGAGATAGGGCAGATTTGGGAGACCTACCACCGCCCAAAGCCCCAGCCTCCCCCTTTTGTTTTTGTAAGTAGACTTTGATTGTGCCATGGGCGCGTTCTACAATGCCCTGGGCCTGGGGGTTATAGGGCAAGCCAGTGCGATGGGTAACGCCGAGACGGCGGCAAAATTGTTGAAAGGCCCGGGAAGTATAGGCCGGGCCGTTATCAGTCTTAAGGACCTCAGGCTTGCCCCAGGCAGCCCATGCTTCTAGACAGTGCGTGACGACATGACAGGCGCGCTCTCCAGCTAAAGGAGTGGCGTGGATAACCCCAGAACAGGTGTCTACGGACACATGAACATAAGACAACTTACCAAACATGGGAATGTGAGTGACGTCCATCTGCCACACCTGGAGAGGCCGAAGGCCCCGCGGGTTGATGCCCACGGAAGGTTGTGAGCGGAAAGGTGCACAGTCCGCACACTGGAGGACCACTTCCCGCGCAGAGGCGCGGGGGAGACCAAATTTAAGGCGTAAAGTACAAGCTGGGACATGGTACAACGAATGGAAGTTGCGGGCACTTTCCAAAGGAGAAGCAAGCCAACATAATTTCGTGGCCCGATCCGCCAGGGCATTGCCGGCAGCCATAGGTCCAGGCAAGAGCGAGTGGGCCCGAATATGAGTGATAAAGAACCTCGCACTGCGCGAGTGGATGGCTGACCGGACAGCACAGAATAAAGAGAATACCGTGCTCCGTGGGTTCAAGGCGTGAGACACCTCCAACAACCGAACAGCCTGAACGACATAGACAGAATCAGAGACAATGTTGAGTGGTCCTGGGAAAGTACGGAGGACCAACTCAACGATGGCACATTCCACATGCTGAGGGGAAGAGTAAGGAAAAGAAGCGGTGAAGGCCTGGCCATTGACAACATAACTACCCGTACTATTAGAGGACCCATCAGTATAAACTGTAGTAGCATTGGGAAGAGGGTCAGAAGACGTGACACGGGGGAAGATAATCTGATGTCGCAGAGCAAACTGAAGAAGAGGGTGCTTGGGGAAATGATTGTCTATAACACCAGAAAAAGAGCATCGAAGGACTGCCCAACTGTCTACTGAGGCACAGAGAATCTGTACTTGAGCTCTAGTATAGGGGCAATGGAGAACAGAAGGATGGGCCCCAAAATGAGTTAAGGAGAGTTTAAGCGCAGACAACGCGAGATCAGCAACCGCGGTAGGATAGTGCTCAATGGCCCGTCGCGGAGAGGTATGCGCGTGAATCCAGAGCAGAGGGCCCTCCTGCCAAAGAACTGCAGTAGGTGTCTCCAAAGAGGGCAAAAGGCAAAGAGAAAAAGGCTGATCAGGCTGGATCCGAACCAACTGGGCGTGCTGTATCGCCTCCTCGACCAGCCGAAGGGCCTGTCGTGCGTCAGGAGTCAGAACGCGAGGGGACAATATGTCTGAATCACCCTCCAGCACCCAGAACAAAGGGCTCAGCTGTGCTGTGGACAGGCGAAGATAAGGGCGAAGCCAACTGATGTCACCTAGTAACTTTTGGAAATCATTTAGGGTGTGAAGACCATCTACCCGAATAGTAATTTTTTGAGGACGAATGGACAAGGGGCCTATATGGGCCCCCAAAAACTCCCCTATATCACCTTCCTGAACCTTTTCGGGTGCTAAGTGCAGCCCGTAGGAAGAGAAATGGGCACACAAAGTGGCATAAGCACGGTGAAGATATGAAGGGTCGGAATGACAAAGAAGAAGATCATCCATGTAATGTAGAATCCTAATCGAAGGAAAGGTGTGGCGCACGGGAGCTACAGCTGCTGCCACATACAGTTGACACATGGTTGGGCTGTTGGCCATCCCCTGAGGTAAGACTCTCCAGTGATAGCGAGAGTCAGGCTCTTCATGATTTGGGGAAGGAACAGTGAAGGCGAAACGTTCTCTATCATCGGGGTGCAGCGGGATAGAGAAAAAACAATCCTTAATATCTACAATAAGGAGATGCCAAAATCGGGGCAAGGTGGAGAGAAGAGGGAGACCGCGCTGCACCGGACCCATGATCTGCATTTGTTCGTTGACTGCACGAAGATCGTGCAACAGTCGCCACTTGCCTGATTTTTTCTGAATAACAAAAATAGGAGTGTTCCAAGGGGAGCGAGAGGGTTCCAAGTGTCCCAACCGAAGCTGCTCAGCGACTAGTTCACGTGCAGCAGAGAGTTTGGGAGTGGAGAGGGGCCACTGAGGCACCCAAACCGGCTTCTCCGTAAGCCATGGGATGGGTATCGGTTGCTCCTCAGTGGCCCCTACGAAAAACCCAGACCATGCCGAGGGGGGCGAGGCTGAGGCTCAACGGGTTCGGTTCTGCCTTGCAGCTGAGACCCCAGTCCCCTTCCAGGAACATAGCCCATCTCTCGCATCATATGTTGACTTTGTGGCGAATACTCATTAGTGAGACGAAGGGCCATTTGACTCAAAACATCTCTGCCCCAGAGGTTAACAGGGAGAGGCATCACATAAGGGCGAAATGTGCCCTGATTGCCTTCAGAGTCCTTCCAGTGAAGATGAGCAGCACTTAGATCAGGGGCGGCAGCATAGCCAAGACCCTGAAGTGTCTGGGTGGAAGGGACAGTGGGCCATGCGGATGGCCACCATTTAGATGACATGACACTGGAGTCGGCTCCCGTGTCCAACAAACCTGAAAAAGACTTTCCTTGTATTATAAGGGGGAGCATAGGTCTCTCACCCATATGAAGGGACAGATATGCAGCATTGACCTCAGAACTGCCAAAACCCGCTGTCCCCCGTGTACGGGGGGCAGCGGGAAATCGTGCATGGAGGCTCGGGAGCAAGAGCAACTGAGCAATCCGATCCCCTGGGCAAATGGAAACGACCCCTCTGGGAGCCGTCGCCAATATCTGTACTGTACCTGTAAAATCAGAATCTATAACTCCTGGATGGATAAGCAAGCCCCGCAAGGTTGAGGAAGAGCGACCAATCACTAGACCCACAGAGTCTGGGGGCAAGGGTCCCTTAAAATCCGAAGGAATTGGCTGACACCCCATTTCAGGGGTCAATACTGTGAGGGTGGTGGCACGGAGGTCCAATCCTGCGGAACCCGAAGTGGCTCGCCGGACCTCCCTTGGGGCGTTAGTGACGGCGATTGCAGCTGAGGCATCAGCGCTGGCGTCGCCGGGGACTGATGGAAGGCCCCATACATTTGCGGCCCCTGGGTTGGAGGGCCCTCCCTCCCGTTTTTTGGCACATTAAAGACCTTAGGCCGAGCACCTCCAGCGGGGGCACTCCCTGCAGGGTCCAGGGGCCGCCCCCGAAGATCCTTGACGGATCGACACAGAGGCCAAATGACGCCCCTTGCCACAGCGCGAGCAGATTTCCGGCACCGCACGGGAAGGCCGGGGGCGCGGGCACGAAGAAGCCCGGCACTGTCGCCGTATGTGCCCTCGTTGACCGCAGTTATAGCAGGTCACATTGGCACTCTCCCGGGCAGCCACGATAGCGGCTGCCAGTCCTGCAGAGGTCAGTGGGCCCCCGATCTCCCGGCAAGCTTTAAGCCAAGCGGTAAGGCCCTTGTTCTTCCAAGGAACGATGGCATTGCGGCAGGCTTCAGTGCACTGCTCAAACACTAGTTGTTCTACCAGGGGCATCACCGTGTCAGCATCCCCGAAAATGCGGGCCGCACATTCCACCATACGAGCCACGAAATCAGAAAAAGGCTCTGTAGGTCCCTGAACCACTTTGGTTAAGTTACCTGCAACCTGTCCCCGATTAGGCAGCTGCTGCCAAGCTTTTATGGCCAATTGGTTAATCTGAGCATATACTTGTACGGGGAAACAGGTTTGATTGTTCTGCCACTGACCCAAACCCAATAGCATATCAGCGTTCCAAGCGGGTTGACCCTGTTGAGCATTAACACGGGCTTGGTTGACACAAGCCTCCTGGTAAAGGGATTTCCAATCTAAATACTGCCCGGCGGATAAACAAGCCCGCACAGTGCTGGCCCAATCACTAGGAGTCATAGCGTGGGCAGCCAAACGATCTAACAGGCCCCTAGTATAAGCAGCATTGCAACCGTAAGCCTGCACTGCCTGGGCCAGGTCCTTCAGTAGCTTGTAGTCGAGTGGCTCATGGTGCCGTTGTTGGTTGGCATCCTCAAATACAGGAAAGCACTGGCTGACTTTTCTCCGAACCCGGTCGGACATGAAAGATGTACCTCCCCCGCCATCAACTGGTGGGGGAGGGGCGGAGGCATACGGAGGCGGGCGATAACGCTCCGCCTCATACGCCGTCACCGCCTCCTCCAAGTCCGCCTTATTGGCCGGAGAAAGCTCCGCCTCCCTCTCGCGAGACGAGGAAGAAGAGCGGGACAAAGAAGAGGAAGAAGAAGAAGAAGAAGACGAAGACAGACGGAGGGCGGCCATTTTACAAGCCACGTCCTCCCTAGATAACGGGCCGGGCAACGGGCGTCCCCGTCGCCTTCCTGAGCGCCCTCCCTTGCGGGAGGCTCCCTGCTTTTCTTCCGACCGGGTTCTCGAACGCCCCGGCCGGTCCGGACCACCCTTATGCCTTTCTGACATACTATCTTGATAGTCACTCAGAGCTTGCTGCCCCTGCTGCACTTGAATACTACAAGGAGAGTCCTCTAGGCAGGTGCGCACCAATGCCCAAATAGGAAGGACGCACTCTCGAAGGGGCCCAGTAGCACGGGCACAGCGAAGGTCCTTCTCTAATTTATCCCAGCTCGGAACGGTGAAAGAGCCCGAGTGGAGAAACCATGGTGCCACACGATCTACTTCCTGCATAAAATGCCGTAAGACACGCTCGGGGATTTTCAACTCTCGTGCAGCCAAAAGCTCCTGTAGAGCACGGAGCAGCTGGGCGCTCGGGGAATTTCCCATAGTGAAGCACGATCAAAGGTGGGGGTCCAACTCTACCTCTACTACTGCGGTTCTGAACTCACCTCTAATGAGGTCGTCTCCGCCTGGTGCGAGAGTTCCCGGGTCTCGGCACCACTTGGCGTGCCGCAGTTGCCTGCAAGTACGACACGACCAGTTGGAGTTCTGCCAGCAGTAGTTTAATGAGGCATCTACAACAGTTACATGGCGAGAGACCTCGAACAGGAAATGCAAGCTGCTTTTATAGCCCCGGATAGGTGTGTCCCACAAGCATGTCCCACAGGGATAGGTGGAGGGCTTGACTACGCATGTCCTGGGCGGGTACACTAGGAGGCCTAGACCGCTCCCCACATTAAACTTTGATGGATTTCTCATAATACCTAAAAAGGTCTATAGGGGTCTCCCAAGATATACTAAACCCCTTTTCACAATGACGTAACAATGTGCTATTTACAGACTTACACATTTTCTTTTCATGATCTTGGTAATAGGTTATACTAAGCAACTATAGGTGAGTAATTAAGGTGGATTTTACTTCACAGTGCTAAAACAACTTTTACAATCCCCTACAATTCTGAAAATATTTTCTAGGTAATTTAAGAGTTGAAGTTTCCATTTCAAATGCAAAATGATCATTAGAACAATTGTCTTAGTTATTCCTGATAGGATTGCAGTATACTGACAGGGTGCTAGAAGGCCCTACAAGACAAGAGACTCTCCCACACAAGGCATTTACATATCAAGACTAATGGACAATTTATCTGTAAGAAATACAGAAAACAGATTAAAATGAAAATGTTGCTTGTATTCATGTTGACAATATTCTTGTTGGAAATAGGATGAATTGTTCTCTTTTTTTTTTTCTCTTTTGAGTGGTTTTTAACTAGGACTATGTGAAATTCTTAACTGGTGAAGAAAGGAGCTTAGCTCTTGACCTTCTGAAGTATTTTGTTGATTCCTATTATTCAGTTAGTCCCTGTTGTATGAAGCTGCAAGTATGTCATGGGTTCAAAGCCAGCTTAACTATATTACCAACTATAGGGGATCAGACAGATAGGTGATTAAAGAAAAGAGGCTAATGAGACTGGTCGTGTGTGATGTGCCCTGGGGTAGGAATCTGGTGAAGCAGACCTGTATCCGTATTAGTTTGCCAGGGCCGCCAGAACAAAGTACCACAGACTGGGTGACTTACTCCATAGAAATTAATTTTTTCACAGTTTTGGAGGCTAGAAGTCTGAGGTCAAGGTGTTGGCAGGGTTAGTTTCTTCTGGGTTGTCCCTCCTTAGCTTATAGATAGCCATCTTCTTTCTATATCTCTACATGGTCTTCCTGCTTTGTATATTTGGTAATTGTATCCTAATCTCTTCTTATGGGGAAACCAAACATATAAGATTAGGGTCCACTCATATGACTTCATTTTACCTTAATTATTATAACTCTTTAAAGATCCTATCTCCAAAAGGAGTAACATTCTGACATATGGGGATTAGGACCTTGACATCTGAATTTGGGCAGAGGGGAGACAAAATTCAATCTATAATAGCCAACTTAACTATATCTGTACTGCCATCTACAGATGATTAGTGGGTAGACGAAAAAGAAAACAGGTTGGTGAGACTGGGTATGTGACGTGCCTGGGACAGGAAACTTGTCAATCAGACCTGTCCTATTGCTATGTTAAAGAAGATTTGGATGACTGAAACTGTGGTTGCCCAGGCCTAGATTCAGGCTTTCAAGGTATTTGGAATTTTTTTTTTTTTTCTTAAAATCTGGCCTTGTTTAAACTCACAGTTCAAAATTCATGTCTTAATCCTTCCATATGTAAAAATGTATTGACAAACCTAATTAATGTCATGCATTAAAGTGTGTGTGTTTGTGCATACAATTGCATGTGTAGTCGATTTAAGTATTTCATGGATGTTCTTTAATAAGCACACTTGCAACTTTTGCTAATAGGGAGTTGGCTACTGTAATATGAGTAGGTAGCTACTGTGTTCTTCTTCAAGCATGGTGCCTTGGAGATTTGTATTCCCTGCTAAGCACCAAAAAACAGCCCACTCAGTAGAAGAGCTGCTAACCATCAGCTATTAAGTAGTGTTGCCTCTAAAAAATGAAAAAAACAAAAGAAGAGAGCATCTGGGATATAAGAAAATGTTTCATGGGTCTCCATAGGATCCTTACAAGAGTGAGTAAGGAGGGAAAGAAGTCCAAATCTTTGGAAAACCAAAGGGTAATTTAAGAAGAAAGAAAAAAAAATTTTCTTGAAAAGAAGGCTAACAAAATCATTTAATGCATGCCATATGACAGACTTTTTAAAGTTAAAATTGATTTTGTTGTTAATCTGTTTATGTGTTTCATGTTTATTTAAGTATATAAGTGTTTATTTTTAAATATTTATTTTCAGCTTTTTAATGCTTTCTCAAGTAATTGTTCTATGCAATATAGTATGTATGTTGCTGCTAAATTTTTAAGGGGTCAGGGAGTTGGTGGAGTTTATACTGACTGACCCACTAAGTTGTGTAAGGAGAGGCTAAGAAGTTAGAAAAGGTGCTTTAAATCTCAAAATTTTGTAGCACATGATAAGCATTTGAGAAATATAGTATCCTCCATTCACCATAGAAAGACAATATAAAGTCAACTTATTAATGCAATACAGATTTTACAAATCTGCTATAAAATGGAGCATCTTCCATTTAATCCATTATTAAATATGGGTCTGGAAAAAATTGGATGGGTCTTCTTGTATGCAGAGGGAAAAAAATTGGTCGAATGCCATTTCTTTGAAATAGTACCTCTTGATCATCTGTAGCAGCACAGAAAGAGAGTTGAACAAAAATAAAATTAATGTGGAATCTTAGAAGTTGGAGTAGCTATTTGGAAAGACTGTCTATACTTGTTGGCTTTCTAAGAGTAATGATATTTTATGTCTTGGCTGCTGACCAGGGAAGAGCGAGGAGGTAAGCATTCATTTGAGCACAACTCTTGAGTAGCTCTAAATAATATTATAGACTTAGTATGTGAGCTGGTAGGAAAGAGGCCCACCCTAGCTCCCAGTTGAATACTTCATCCATGCTTCCTCAGATACTCCTTACTTTAACTGCTGTCTGCTCTAAGCATGAAAAATGCCTACTCTGCCACTGTAGTTCTAAGCTGATTGTGTGTGTGTGTGTGCATGTATGTGTGTTGTTTTTGTTTCTTCCCCAAAGAGTTGCTAAATTCAGTAATGATCCAACATGAATGAATGTCATTAAGAGAGAGAGAGAGAGAGATAGGCTGTGCCACCTAGTGGCTAGGAGTATGGGCTCAGGGCCTTGTCCTGCCAGTGTGATCTTGGGCAGGTTCCATCATCTCTCCTTGTCTCAGATTTCTCCTCTGTAAAATGGGTATAATCATAGTGTGGCTGCCTTGTATGTTTGTAAAAATTGAATTGATTCATATAATATGCATAAGAAATGTGGAGTAATATTTATCATATCTTGAAGCATTTATCATATGGTAAAAATGATAGCCAGCATCATTTGCCAAGTAAAGTGCCAACCTATAATTAACCATTGGGCATTTGTTGTTGTTGTTGTTCATATTCTAAATATTTATGGTGTTCCTGATCTTTCCTGATGATTTGATCAGGGCCTATGCAGGTCTGATATGTTTGTAGGGACTATGGGATTATTTCCACACCTCAGTTGCTCCAGAGAGCAGCCTCCTTCTCTCCGTCCTTTCCTCCTCCCTCCTTTCCTCCTCCTTCCCTTTTTTTTCTCTTCTTCCTTTCATTTATCAATTATTTATGTACCAAATTTAAGGCATTACACTAGGGTTATAGAGATGAATAAAGCCAAAGCTCCTGACTTCAAGGAACTGACAGTTTGGGTTAAATGGGGGCTTAGTTTGTGGCACAGGTAAGTAAACAGTCAAGTTCAATAGAGTCTGGTTGTGGCTATCCAAGAATGAAGCACAGGGTTCTAGGAGAGCTGCTATGAGGGCCATTTTACCCACAGCTGGGTAGTGGTCTATATGAGGAAGGGGAGAGCCTTGTGGGAAAGCTTCCTGAGAAGGGTAAAATCTGAAAGATGAATGAGGAGCCAGATTTGGATGGGAGACACGGGCTGTCAGGGGATGGAGAGGAAGGAAGACACGGTCTAGAGCAATGTGAGTTAGCGTGCTGAGAGATCTAGAGACAAGAAGGTGTTAGACATACTGGGACGATGTAAGTAGATAATGATGT
Organism: Eulemur rufifrons; assembly: GCF_041146395.1. Classification (NCBI taxonomy): domain Eukaryota; kingdom Metazoa; phylum Chordata; class Mammalia; order Primates; family Lemuridae; genus Eulemur; species Eulemur rufifrons. The sequence goes on along the minus strand of NC_090997.1, from coordinate 23,085,819 downwards.
GCAGGAGTCTGGTGAGGTATCAAGGGCAGCCAGTCAGTAAAGGCCTTTTTAGTCCATGCTTTGGAGTTTAAAATTTTCTCAAAAACTTTGAAACGCCATTAGAGATTTCAGGCAGGAAAATGGCATGGCTTGATTTGAGTTCTAGACAGACTTTCTAGCATTTTGGGGAACAGAGTTGAAGGAGCTAAGACTGGAGTAACGAAGCTAGCTGTAAGGATATTATAGCAATGTATATGAGAAATTGGATCCTGAGCTCGCACTGTCAGTGGGTTGAGGGACCAGGATAGAATTGAGAAGTGCAGCTCTCAGAACTTGGTGGCTGCTCAGATTTGGAAAGTGAGGAAAAAGGGAATACATCAGGATGTCATTTGCTGATTACACTGGAGCAAGGGCAAGGTGGTGAAGCCTGTCATTGAGATAAGAGATAAAAGGTATAGAGTTGGCATAAATTCATTTCTCAACCTTTGACTACAAGCTGCTTGTCGAATATTTAAGTGGAAATATCTCTGGAAATATCTCTGGAGTCCAAAATATATGGAATACAGAAATAGGTTTAGGAATTGTGAGCGTATAGATTATAGTTGGAGATCTGGGATTATATGATGCCTGTGGGACAAGGGTGTGGAGTGAGATGACAAGAAGCCAAAGACAATAGGCTTTGGGACATCAACATCTACAGTGTGGTTACACTTTGCAGTTGGCAGGTGGGGAGGAATACTGTGAATTTGCTGTCAAAATATCCAAATGAATATGGGAATGAATATAAGCAAGTGACCAGGATAATAGCTATAATATTCAGAAGAGCAATTTTGTGCAAAACATGGAGGGGCAAAGAACTAGGGTTTAGAACAGATGTCACCAACTGAGAAGGCTGTGGCAGAAAGTATATCTCTGAGGAGAGCCAGTTTTACTTAAAGAATGAAGGTACAGGGGCCGGGCGCGGTGGCTCACGCCTGTAATCCTAGCACTCTGGGAGGCCGAGGTGGGCGGATCGTTTGAGCTCAGGAGTTCGAGACCAGCCTGAGCAAGAGCGAGACCCCATCTCTACTAAAAATAGAAAGAAATTATATGGACAGCTAAAAATATATATAGAAAAAATTAGCCGGGCATGGTGGTGCATGCCTGTAGTCCCAGCTACTCGGGAGGCTGAGACAGGAGGATCCCTTGAGCTCAGGAGTTTGAGGTTGCTGTGAGCTAGGCTGACGCCACGGCACTCACTCTAGCCTGGGCAATAGAGTGAGACTCTGTCTCAAAAAAAAAAAAAAAAAAAAGAATGAAGGTACAGGGAACATGAATGGAAAGGTGAATAATGAGGGTGAATTTGGTTTAAATAAATAGAATGATGGTTTCAGTAGATCGGCAAGGGAACAGTGGGAAAATGGGTTTTGAAGTAGGATAGCAGTGTAGAAATGACAGTACAGGAAGAGGAAAGATGGTCAGAGAGGTGAGCATACGACAGTGACCAAGGATGCTTCCAGCAGGCCTAGGCTGAAGTGGGGTTAGTGCATTTTGACATTAGCATTGTGAGCCTTGGTGTCTTAGCACTGAAGTCTTTCCTCTTGGCACCAGAGGCTTGGTTTAATCAAATGCTCTTGTGACTGGATTGAACTAGATGGCTTCCTCAATTCACAGTTGAAAAGCTTAGCAAAAGGTGATTCCAAACAGCCCCTTCTGCCTCTGCCTGATCCTCAACTCTTTAGGGATGAGAGTTTTTCATTTCTATAGTGCACCTACGAGGAGAAAACTAACCGTTCTTGAGCATCTACTATACTCCTGGTACTTTGAATCTTTTGTATTATTTCAATCATTTTACAAGTAAGTAAACACATTCATCAGGTATAAGTAACTCACTCAGAGCCACATAGCTATGAACCACTTAACAGAGTAGGAATGACACATTGGTTATGTCCTTTACTCAAGCTTGTTCATTCTCAATTGCATTCTGGGCAGATAGACAGCATTCAAGTGTTACCCAAGTTTCCTGAATGCCCTGAGAATTGCTCAAAGCATCTTAGAGTGCCCGTGTATAGAACTGGAAACCAGGTTACTAGAACTTACCCTCTAGATGGTCAGAATTCTGGGCCAAGCTGGGAGGCACTCTGGCACCCTTGGGAACTGCCATTAAGAAAGACCCAAATGGCTCATGACCAGCTCATCTCTTTACTTAACCATTAATTCACTGAACATTTCTCAGGTGCCTATTTTGTTCAGGGACTATCCCAGGTACTCTAGAGGTAAATATAATAACAACAATATTGACATTATTTATTACAATTAACATTTATTGAACAATCACTAAAAACCAGGCATTGTTAAAAATGCTTTACATGTTTGACTCATTGAATCCTCTTGGCCACCATATGATGTAGGTATCATTATAACCTCTATTTTAGGGATCGTGAAACTTAAAAATATAGAACTGAAGAATCTTGCCAAGCTAAGTAGCCACTAAGTAATGGGATGTGGATTCAGGCCCCGGCAGTCTGGCTACAGATCTGGCACTTACAGACATAATAAAGCACAAAGAAAAATAAAGCAGTAGAAACGGGACAAAGAAAATTCAGCCCTTAAGTTGGCTTAGAGAGGTTACAAGAGACACTGAGAAGGTGACAGTTTCATCTGTATTCTTAAAGGGTGAACAAATCTATATCAGGCAGACAAGGAAGGAATCAAAAGGCATTCATTCTAGGCCAAAGAATAAAGCACATATGAAGCATGAGATCATGTCTGTGAACAGTATATTCAGGTATTAATAATTTCAACGCTTCAGTTTGATTGGATCACAGGTTGGGGAGTGGTAGCATTTCCTCTTGTTAAATCTGTGAGCATGAGAAACAAACAGAATTAATTGGATGCTTACTTAATAACATCTTACATTTACCAATCTCTCATAGAGTAGCTTTTGTAACTTTCTACCATGTCACTGTGGGCCATGTTTGATCACCTTAGTTGAAAAATCGGTATTTGAGAAGAGTCCTCTCCAGTTCTACCGCTGTGGTAAGTTAGTTATCACCAGTAGGAAAAATAATCACAGTAATGAAGTATAAGTTAAAATTCATTGCCTTACTTGTTATGCTGAGGCACTTCATTAATCACCTTTTAGGAATTATTTAGGTTAAATTTAGTAACAACTATAGTAGACATGTATATTACTATGCTAAATTTATACACAAGAAAATTGAGGCTTAGAGAGGTTACATAACTTGCCCAGTATTATGTGACAGTAAGTGCTAGAATCAAAAGAACTTGAATTGGATCCATTCAACTTTGAAGCCTGTTCTTTTAAAAGATGATCCTGAATTTACTTCAATATCCTATAGAAGTCTTTTTAATGAAGTCTAATTTTCTATTTTGCCTATTGGCTTTTTAGAGGATTTGTACTGCAAAAGTTGCTTTTGTTGAAGTCTCTGTTCATTGGGGGGTTCAGTGCTCTGTACGCAAAGGAGGATAAGGTAGGGGAAGAGAAAACGCTAATATAACAAATTAGGAATGAGAAAGGAGAAGCAATCACAAATAAAGAAAAAATTAAAATAATAATTAAAGAATAGGTAAAATTCCATGCTGATAAATTTTAAAATTTAGATAAAATGTGTATTCTTCTAGGAAGATATGGAAAATACAGCAAACCTAAGTTTTACCAGAGGAGAAATAGAAAATCTAAATAACACTACAAGAAACTAGAAAAGTTGTTAAAGAATCAGTACAGAAAATAGTGCCAGGTCAGGTTGGTTTTTATAGGAAAACCATTAAGCACAAAACATGTCTATGATACATCAACTGTCTCAGAGCTTAAAAAGGAAAAAATTTCTTAAAAATAGACATATAATTTTACAAATCCAACATTTGTGACACAGCACAGAAAAATAAGCAATTATCACCATTTATTAGCATGTATGTCAACATCTGGAATAATTAAGCAATATTTGAAAAATATATCAATACTAAATAAAATTTGCTATAATAATGATCTGGAGGAGAAAAAAATGATCAAGTTAATAGATATTAAATGATTATAAAATATTCCTTCCTGATAGTGGGGGGAAAAGCTTTTGTGAAAGTACACATACATATTTTATTAATATGATTTTAAAAATATTAACTTAAAGCAATCAGGGACACTATGTTTAATGGTGAAAAACTTGAAGCTGTTCCAATAAAGTCAGGAACAAGACTAACAAGCTTATTACCATTGCTGTCATTTGACATTTGCCCCAATATAACTAAACAAGAAAAAAAACAGCCGATTATAAATTGGAAAACATATGCAAGGTTTCATCCTAGGAATATTTTTTATGAGAATCACTGAAAAATTATCAAAATCATTACTACTTAAACTAACGTTTATTGAGAACTTAAAACCACTGTGAAAATTATACCACATATTTTATCAAATTTAATCCTTGTAATTGTCTTATGAGGCGGATGCCATGAAAATCATACTTCTATAGGTAAGAGGACTGAAACTTAAAGATATACTTGAGGCTTCAGAGGGCACGTGGTGTGTTGTGTAAGAGCCAGTCTCAAACCCACGGCTGCTTCTCTGCCTCAGAATGACGTCCTCACTACAATGCTCTACTGGGACAGAGATGCTGGAATAAAAGAGGTCTGTAAGGTGACTAGTAGGAGAAAATGCATACAGTTTTGGTCATATATAACATCTATATCTATACTGTCATGAAAAATAAAAAAGCATCACTTTTTACCATAGCAACAATGTTATGAAACAAATAAACTAAAACAAAACAATGATAATTTAAAAAAAAACCTCTCGGTATAGTTTACCCAAACATGGTATATGAAGTAAACAATTAAACTCCATGAGGTATGTAAAGGATGACTTAATAAATGAGAAGATATACCTTGTGCTTGGATAGAAAACATCAGTGATGTCAACACTTCCTAAATTAGTCTATAATTCAACATAATTATAATCCCATCAAACAAAATTAAGTAATTCAATCAAAATACTAATGGTTCCATTCAATAAATATTTCTAGAGTTTATCTGGAGGAGAAAAATAATAATTCTCAAGAAAATTGTTGAAAAGAAATGTAATAATGGGGTACTTGCCATTTCAAGTATTGTAGGCACCTGAATTTTCCACCGCTGATGGTTTATATAATGGTGTATGATCTAACCATGAGAAAGTGTGAGTTGTATCTATATTCATTTGAACTGGAAATAAACACAAAATGTGTTGAATAAAAAGCACAATAAAAATAGCATGTAGAAAATACAATTATTTATATAAATGATGTATGTCTATAACTACCTGTATGCATAGAATTCTGGAAGGGTTTGCACTGAAATGTTGGTGAATGTCTTTGAATAGCACTGCTGTGGTATGTGGTTATTTGATTTCTTCTAGATACTTTCTGTATTGTTTTCATTTTACACATTAGGCATGTATTAACTTCATGAAGAGAAAAAAAAAGTAAAAAAGTAAATAAACAATTCAGTAGATAATGTTAGATCCAAATACATGAGGTAAAGGGTTGTCTGTTTACCTTGGAGAAAGGAGGGTGTGGAGAGGTTGTGATGAGCATGCATTTCCACCAAGTGCATTGTATCACAGTAATTGGCACTTTGATAAGCCCATTAAACACCTATTGATTAGTCCAATAGTGCCTAACTAGAATACCAGGTATTTGTTATAAAAATAATGCTAAAACAAAATATTTAGTTTTTTTTTTTTAGATCATTAGCATATAGTATTTGCCTGTGAAATTCTGCTACTTATTCACCCTTTTTGGAGGAGTAAGCCTGTATTTTTAAGGAATAATAGTTTACGTTTGACTTTCTTGGCTTTATGGGCTTGAATGCAAAGCCATAAATGATACGATGATGAACTTTACAGCTGTTAGTTAAGTATTCTTGGAAAAGGCCAGAGTGTTCAAAAGATAGTAAAAGTGAAGAAGGAAAATATTTATCTAATGTAAAATAAGATGTGTTAAGGTGACGTGAAGCTACAGAAATTTTCAGAAAAGTTATTCAAGCTTTAGAGGTAGCTTCCTTCCTGGGGAGTCACATAAGAGGTAGAGAAAAGTGGTCTGTCGCTCTAGTGTATTATAATACCTGATATTTTAGTCTATTATTTTTAATGTATTATAGGCCAATATCATTGCTAAAATTTTTAGTATTACTTTGCCATTAATTATAACGGTAGGTTTTTCTTCTCTTCTATGTATGATCTAAAGAGATTTCCTATATTCTCCAATATGATTTAATTGAATTTAGAGTTCATAATATTTAGCAGAATATGTTTCTGGCTTGCCTTTTTATATAAGGCATATTTTATGGAACTACTGTGGAGAATATATAATCCAGGAAATAATTTACAAGTTTAACGGACATATTGAAAAACAGAAGAAACTGGAAGGAGATGTCAATGAATGTTATATCTTAATAAGTAAGATATTAGATAATCCAATAAGTAGATAATATGGACATTCAGAGACTCTTCAAATCTGTTTTATTCTCTATTATTTATTAGCTGTTAATTATCTTAATAATTCATGTTTACCACATGTCCTATATGTCCTTAGCCCATATAACCTTACATTTATGCAATATCTTCAATTAATCAAAACCTTTACCATTTTCAGAAGAATTTCACATTTATTATCTTGTTTGATACCCACAAAAATCCTTCTGAAGACTGAGAAAGTACTGTTAGTCCCAAGTTATAATGTACACATAATTATCATTACTAATAATTCTAAACTTTATGGTTTAAAAATACATGAGGAAGACCTACCTATAACCTCACCACATTACAACCGTATCCATATATTCTCATGCTCCTCAAGTCTTTGACTATATGTGTATGTAATATGTAACATATGCAGGAAGATATAGTCTAGTTCACCTATTCAATAAATATTTCTTGTGTGCCCATAATTTTCTAGGTACTAGAAATTCAGAAGAATAAGCCGGATCATGTTTCTACCTTCATGAAACTTTAGCTACATTCTAGTAGGTAAAATAGTATGCAGATACATCAGTATTTATCAGGTTAGGTAATGATAGGTACTTTGAAGAAAAATAAAGGAGACAGAAGGTACAGAGTGAAGGGAGGTTATATTTTATAAAGTGTGGACAGGAAGTGCTTCTCTGATGGGCTAACATTTGAGCAGAATCCTGAGTGTGAAGTGAATGTGAACTCTGAGGTTATGGGGTGTGGGGGGCATTTTCAGGCAGAAGGAATGCATGTTCTAAGGCCCTGGGACAGATGTCTTCAAGAAAAGTCAAGAAGGCCCATATAGTTAGAGAGGACTATAGGTTAAGACATTTCTAATATGGATTATTTCCATATTCCCCTAGTCTGGGCATAGTATCGAGGCAACCTGGAAGTTCCCTGTGTCCTACTGCCTGATATAGAAGTACTTAAAAGAACCAGATTGCATGAGAAAGCTGCAGAGGAGTGTGTCTTGGTACCATGGAGGGGTAACAGACTTCAGCAGCTGAGGCTAGCACAAAGGCCAAATGAACCAGGTGAGACCAAGAAACATTTCAGCAGATATGGGCAGAGAAATTCTAGTGACTAATTGAATGCAGCTTGACTGCAGGGAAAGGTACTTTAATCTCCTAAGACCATAGATTCCCTTGGGAAGGAAGAAGAAAGAAGAAAAGCATAATTAAAAATTCGATGAGTTTATATAATAAAATATCCAACTTAATAATACCCAAAAGATGCTGTTGAACCTAAAAGGACCAACCTCCCTTCAAAGTATGTGAAAGACTGTTTTATCTACTGAGTAGAAATGGAAACTTGATACAGAATGACATCATTGTTGGATTTGAAAAGCGCATTTTTGGTACATCTGAGTTATAGTGTGCAAATTTCAACTCTTGCTGTGTTAGTAAGTTTGGCATACTGCACAGTAAAAAACTTATTTTAAGGCATGCATACTGTCATGAGTCCAAACTGATTAATTTGTTGCTTTTAAATCAAAAACCATCCTAAAGAGAGGAAACTTTTCAAAATTTCCTCAATTTTATTTTTATGTCTCTGAAAATTTCTACTCCCACCATAGTGTGGTCAAATTGTGGTTCAAATTCTTCCCAGAGTATCCCTAAGGCATCCCGGTAAATCTTTCAGTTTCCAGAATTTAGCAGCATCTGCCTTGGTTGTGTGTGCCCTACCTCACTGGTGCTGGATCTTGAGGTGGCCACTTACATATCCTGAGCCTATCCCAACCAATATCAATATATCATCCATGGACCTAAATTTCCCTCTCAGATCAAGATCTAACTTAAAAAAAAGTCCAAGTCTGATGGCATAAGCTCAGATTCCATCTTCAGTCTGAGGCACCCACTCTCATGTTTTACATGGCTTCATTGGTTCAGTTCTAGGTTATGACTTGGTTCAGGAGAAACTAAACAATCTGCTTTGTATTATTCAGAGTAAATAATATCAGCTTCTGGAACACTTCCTAGTGATTTATTTCTCATTGCTGTCTGAAACAGATTGAATGGCTCTCTTTAAAGCAGTCACTTAGGAATCCTAGCTCTTTCCATCCTTGTGACTGCATCATCTCAGAGTCATTTGGTCCCAGCCATGTAGACAAAGCAGAATGCGTGCATGAGAAATTTTGGGGGTCAGGTGGTGGTATACATCAATTCTATCCGTGTGTACATGGACCTGCCTTCCTTCTCAAGAGATTTAACATTTCAAAGAAAGTTCATGTCTAAAAAGAGGCTGGGAAATATAGGTCAACATATGCATATAAGTGAACACTAACAGTGTCCACCATCCTCTGTCCTTCTGAACACCAAATGAGGTGGCTATCACCTCTGCACATAGAAGAATGCACTAACTACATTCTCAAGGGAGACAACTGGAAATCCCAGCCAGTCACTAAAGTCAGGTCAAAGTCCAGGACCTCAGGGCTCTGTAATCCTTTTTATTAAGCCCAAATATTCCTCTTCTTGATCTTTTAATCTACAAACTAAAAGAACAAGTCATCCTTCCCTCTCCACACCCCTACCCCCATACCTGATATACAAATAGTGATAATGAACAGGATAAACTTGGTGACCCTCTTACTGGGAAAAAATAAGGAAGAAAGACCCTCAGAAGTCACTGTCCATAGCAATGCTGAAGTCCTGTGCAGCAGGTACTGCAGAGGCTTCGACCTGGGGTGGTAGGGAAGGTTCTTTGTTGGGCTCTGATTCTGCTTTCTAGGAAGAAGGAATCTCTTATCCAACACGTTTTGTAGCTCTTTACTCCACCCTCTGAGTGAATTTTCTATATCCGTTATTCTCCTTGGCCATATCTAAAATGGCCTTCAAAGCCTATCTCTTGCTTGTTAAAGTTAGGGGCCCACAGCAATGTTTAAGTCTCTATCAGTCAAGTTTTTTTTCTCCCATATGGACTCTTCGCTGTTTGAGTAATATATTTCTCCCAGAAACTTAGTAGGCTCTGAAATTTTTGCTTCCAGCCATTTCCATTTGCCAATCACCACACCCAAAGTTCTTTTCTATACATGATCCTCAAGCTTATTTATTTCTTTGGTTCCTTAATCTCTTACCTCTCAATTTAATGGGTACCTTCTTGAGGCTGTCTAAAACATTATGCTTAAGTGGGAAGGTTACACTTTTAATGTGATTATTCCCAGAGTTAAGGCTTAATTACGTAAGTCTTCTTTCTCAAAGTCTCTCTCAATCTTCTCTCTTACTGTTTAAAATTTAATAGATAAGTTGAACAGCATGTGAGACACAGCTAAGGAAAGAATTAATGAAACTGGAAATGAACTCACGGTAAACATGTTATAGCCCCCTGGAATATATTAAAGAATAAAACAAGTAACAATGACTGTCCTTAGGGAGTTTACAGTCTCTTATGGGAAGAGAAAAACAAAAGAAAGGAGCAATAGATAGGATGCACAATATTTTAAAAGGTAGAAAATGCCATAGAAAAAGGGAAATTAGATCTGGGTAAGAAGAATTAGGTATGCAAAGATAAAAAGGAAGGAATATATTAAATAAGATTAACAGGGCGAATATCCTTTAAAGGGTAACAATTTGAGCAAATATTTGAAGGAGTTGAGAGGGGTGGCCTAGGCACAGCAACCTAGTATGTGGCATGATAATGCCATATACCCACCAACCTGTTTAGATATCCCCATAGGCCCATGGGAAGAATACTTTCCCAGACTTCTTGCAGCTAGATAAAACTGTGTGAATAATTCTGATCAATGGAATGTGGGAGGAATTGAGTCATACATAGTTCTTTTGCTGATCACAATGCAATATAGTTTAAAACCAATGAGAAAAAGACAAAATTCAAAATATATAAGTTTGGAAATCAAAACACCTTATAAATTGCTCATGGGTTAAAGAAAAAATCCTAATAGAACTTTAAAAACATTTTGATCTAAATGATAATGACAAAAGAAAGAGCAAAGAGAGTTCTAAAGCACACATGAAACTTTGATATATTTACATATGTGTCATGTCAAAACACTAGGGTAAGGAGGAGTATTCAATAAATGGTTCTGGATAATTGGTACATAGATGAAAAAATAAATAAAATTGTATCCCTGCCTACAATATACAAAAACATCAAGTCCAGATTGTTTAAATATTTAAATGTGACTTAAAAACCTTAAAAGTTTTAGAATAAAGTGTAGAAAACCATCCTTTTGGCCTGAGAATAGGAAACAATTTCCTAAAGAAGATACAAAAACTACTAATCATAAAGAAAATATTCAATATATTTTTATTTATTAAAATTAAGAAGTCTTCATAAAATAATATCATAGAACATAAATAAACCACTAATTGGGAGATGACATTTTCTTTTTTTTTTTTTTAAAGTTAACAATTGCCATTTTCTTGTAAAATCCAGCCTATATCACAAATTAAACCTAAGATGTGTCTTGTTATCTTTAGTAGAATATTATATTTATTTATTTATTTATTTTTATTTCAGAATATTACAGGGGTACAAATACCTTGCTTACATAAATTGCCTTTGCACAGCCCATGTCAGAGCTACAAGCTCATCCCCTAGACAGCACCCACCACACCCATTAGGTGTGAGTTTACTCATCACTTCCTCCCCTGTCCCACCTGCCCAACACCCAATGAATGTTACTTCCATATGGGCACATACATAAGTTTTGATTGATTAGTACCAACTTAATGGTGAATACATGTGGTGTAGGTTTTTCCATTCTTGTGATACTTCACTTCGAAGAATGGGCTCAGCTCCATCAAGGATAGTACAAGAGGTAGTTCACCATTTTAGTTTTTATGGCTGAGTAATGCTCCATGGTACACATATACCACATTTTATTAATCCATTCATGTATTGATGGGCACTTGGGTTGTTTCCACATATTTGCAATTGTGAATTGTGCTGCTATAAACATTTGAGTGCAGATGCCTTTTTTAGAGAATATCTTTTTTCCTTTGGGTAAATATCCAGTAGTAGAATTGCTGGATCAAATGGTATTTCTACTTTTAGTTCTTTGAGGTATCTCCATACTACCTTACATAGAAGTTGTAATAGTTTGCATTCCCACCAGCAGTGTATGAGTGTTCTTATCTCACTACATCCACACCAAAATTTGTTGTTTTGGAATTTTACCAGACCTCCAAAGAAGAACTGGTATCTATCCTGCAGAAATTATTCCACAACATCGAGAAGGAAGGAATCCTCCCCAACACATTTTACAAAACCAACTTCACCTTGATACCAAAGCCAGGAATGGACTCAACAGAAAAAGAACACTACAGACCAATATTCTGTATGAATGTAGATGCAAAAATTCTCAATAAAATCCTAGCAAACTGAAGTTAGCTGCTCATTAAAAAAAAAAATCCATCTTGACCAAGTAGGGTTCATCTCAGAGATGCAGGGTTGGTTCAACATATGCAAATCTATAAATGTAATTCACCACATAAATAGAAGTAAAAACAAAGACCAAATAATCCTCTTAACAGATGCAGAAAAAAACATTCAACAAAATTCAGCACCCTTTTATGATAAGAACGTTTAACAAAATAGGGACTTACCTCAAAATGATAAAAGCTGTATATGACAAACCCACAGCCAACATCATACTTAATGGCGTAAAATTGAAAGCATTTCCACTTAAAACTAGAACCAGACAAAGTTGCCCTGTATCACCACTTCTATTCAACATAGTGCTGGAAGTCTTAGCCAAAGCAATTAGACAAGAGAAGGAAATCAAGGGTATCCAAATGGGGGCAGAAGAGGTCAAACTATTGCTCTTTGCTGACAAGATGATCTCATATCTAGAAAACTCCAAATATTCTGTCAAGAGACAACTGGAATTGAAAAATAAATTCAGCAAAGTCTCAGGTTACAAAATCAATGTACACAAATCAGCAGCCTTCATATACACCAACAGTCAAGCTGGCAACCAAATCAAAGACTCAATACCAATATTCTTCACAATAGCAACAAAGAAAATAAAACAACTAGGAATATATTTAACAAAGGAGGTGAAAGATCTCTGCAGGGAGAATTATGAAACACTGAGGAAGGAAATAGCAGAGGACATAAACAGATGGAAAATCATACCATGCTCATAGATTGGCAAAATCAATATTGTTAAAATGCTTATACTACCCAAAGTGATCTACAAATTCAATGCAATTCCTATTAAAATACTAAGATCATTTTTTGCAGATCTAGAAAAAATAATTCTGTGCTTTGTATGGAACCAGAGAAGATCTCATATGGTCAAAGCAACCTTAAGTAGAAAGAAAAAACTGGGAGGTATCAATTTATCAGACTTCAAGCTATACCACAAGGCTATAGTAACCAAAACAGCACGGTGCTGGCACAAGAACAGAGACATACACTAATGGAACAGGACTGAGAACCCACATATAAAACCATCCTCATATTGCCATCTAATCTTTAACAAAGCAGACAAAAACATACACTGGGGAAAAGAATCCTTATTCAATATATGGTGCTGGGAAAATTGGATAGCCACATGTAGAAGACTGAAACAGGATCCACACCACTCACCTCTCACAAAAATCAACTCATGATGAATAACAGACTTAAACTCAAGCCATAAAACCACAAGAATTCTAGAAGAAAATGTTGGAAAAGCTCTTATAGATATTGACCTAGGCAAAGAACTTATGAAGAAGACCCCCAAAGCAATAACAGAAACAACAAAAATAAATAAATGGGACCTGATCAAATAAAAAGCTTCTGCACAGCCAAGAAAACTGTCAATAGAGTGAAAGGGAGAAATATTTGCATGCTATGCATCCAATAAATAGAATCTATTTATTCTATTAATATTTGTTATATTTATCTATATAGATTCTATCAAATAACTAGAATCTACATAGAACTCAGGAAAATCAGAAAGAAAAATTTAAACAACCTCATTAAAATGTGAGCAAAGGACATAAACAGAAACTTCTCAAAAGAATATAGACTAATAGCCAACAGACATTTTCAATACATATTAACAACAAATGATTTGTGTCTGGAATGTATAAAGCACTGCTACAAATCAATAAGGAAAAGACAAATAGAAAACCAGGCCAAAGATAAACAGGTATTTCATCAAGTACAAAACATGTATGACCAAGAAACACATAAAAATATGTATAACCTTGTTTGTAATCAGAGAAATTAAAAACTCATTTTTCATGCACTCTTGTTTCTCGTTTTTCCTAGGGCAGGGAAAGAACTGTTACAAAGTTAGATGGTATGATATAGTCCTTATATTTTATGTATGTAAACAAATGAGATTAAACATATTCATTCATTTATTTGTTCAATAAAAGTTTATTGAGTATCTATTATATGCCAGGAACACTGCCAACAATGTACAATTTTCTAACACAGATCATTTATTCATAGAAACATGAGATTTTACAGATATGCCCTTTAACATTGTCATATTTAAAAGTCACTTTATTGGTTTATGTTTATTGTATTACCAAATGTGTTTCCTGAGTAGTTGTTTGAACTTACAATTTTATCAACAGTAGATGATGCCAGCACTGAATATTATCATTATTAAAAGTATTTATCACACATAGGCTGGGCATAGTGGTTCAGGCCTATAATCCCCACACTTTGGGAGGCTGAGCTGGGAGGATCACTTGAGGAGTTTGAGGTTGCAGTGAGTTATGATTGTGCCATTGCATTCTAGCTTGAGAGACAGAACAGATCCTGTCTCAAAGAAAAAAAAAATTACCGTATGTAGAAAAAAGATATTAATAGGTGTACGTAGACAAAGGGTATTACTTTTAAAAAGAAGAAATACACATGATCACTAAACAAACTTAAAAAATTGTAATCTCTTTTGTATTTATGCAAGTTAAATAGCAGCACATTTTGTTTATTAGTGTGGCAAAGATTAAAGGATGAAACCAAGAGTTGGCATAGATGTAGGGAAATAAATAACTCTGGACATTGATCTTAGGAGCAAAAATTGGCACAATCTTTCTGGAGGACAATGGTTTCAAAAGTTTTAGTGGGCAAAGATTTTTGACTCAGAAATTTTACTTCAAAGAATTTTCCCTTCAGAAAGTAACTATACAGATACACAAAGATGTCATGTAGAAAACTGTTGCTTGAAAGATTCCTTGTAACAGGAACAAATTGTAAACAATTACAACATAAAAAAGGTTAGGTTAAATAAATTTTGTTATTGTTATATTTTGGGATAGTAAATATCCATTAACAATAACTATGTGGATATTTATTAACATAAAAAGATATTCACTGTATATTAAGTGAAAGAACCAAGTTTTAGAACTATATATGTAATATATATGTGTTTCTAACTGTGTGAACAAATTTATATATGTATATGCATAGCAAACATCAGAATGCAGACACAGGAAAATTTAAACAGTGAGTATCTCTGAATGTTTGAAATTTTAATCACTTTATATTATGTTTTTCTTTGTGGAATTTTTATCTTTAGTCTTTTTTTATTAGTTGAACATATATTAGCTGTGTGATAATTTTTATAGAAGAACATCACTTGATTTCAATGGCAAAAATAGTGACAATGATATTATTTTAATACTTGTGAAGTTGAAAAATTTCTCCCAGCATTTGTTTCCTTTTTTTCCTTTAGCGATTCATATGCTCAGGTTGGTTTTTTTTTTTTTACAAATTTATTATTTGTAGTTTGTTCCTTTCTTGTAGAATTTAGAGGTCTTTATATATTTAAATTAATGAACTTGGTTTCTCATTGCAATCTCATTTTAAATTCAATCATCTGACCACATTTACATATGTAGTAATAAGAACCTATGTTTGTGTAAGTCTTCATAATGTAGAAAGCATTTTCATACACTTATCTCAAACAGCCCCAACGGGTACTTCAAACCATCACAGCTCAACTCAAGTCACACTGTGCCGTTCCCTCTCCTTACACACAGCAGATAACCTGACTTCTTACTTCACAGACGGAAACTCTTTCAAATTCTTTCCTGTCTCACTCCTCTCTGCCTTCTCACTCACAGTCGCATAGACTTTTCATCTGTGCCTACATGTGTCCCTATCTCCATTGCACCCCCTTGAGGAGAAAGAATAGTTCTTCCACCTGCGTCCTGGATCCCATTCTCTGCCACCTCTTTGGTGATCTTTAGTATCCCTTTTTTCTCCTATAGGTCCCCCTTTATGTTATTCTTTTTCATCTGAAAAGAATAGTGTGTGGTTTTCATATCCACTGAGACATGACCTCTTCTCTCTTCGCTGAAATGACAGCAGACAATTTTCTGAATTCTTCTCTTTCTTGGCCTCTCTGAGACAAATTTGACACATGACTACCTCTCTCCTGAAACCTTTTTCTTCCGCCACTTCAAGGTTGCAATGTTGCCTCCCCTAGCTGCGCTACTTTTTCCCCCAAGCTCATTTATGAACTTCTTTTCCTCAGTCTCTCTGCCCTGTTCTTTCTTCATCCTGGCCTATTTTTATCTTCATCTACCACCTCTGTTCACTCATATATTTTAAAAAAATATTTAGGGAGGAATGGATTAATAATCGATTTAATCCACCAAAAATCATGAGATCGATGCAGAAAGGAGACCTTAATCATTTCCAATTTCTTATGTCCAGCAAAAACTAGAAAAATCCTGAAATCAACCTGGATTTCCTAACTCCAAATCTCATCCAAATTTTCCTATGCAATCCTTTTGAAAACAGTTTTGGAACCATCCCATCTCTCTATGCATTAAGATGTTACATCAACAATATTTGAGTTGATAATTTCATCCTCTTCCAAAAATTCTCTTTCTTTTTAATGTGATTTTGTTAATCACCTGTAGGAATAAACTTTCCCATGGATGATATGATGATTCCAAGATAAAATTTGTAATATAACTGCGAGTAATTTAATGCGATGTGCAACACGAGGAAACAACTTTAAAAATCAAGCTCATATAGTTCAATATTATAATCAAATATATTCATATATATACAATCATACACTGAAAACAGCATTTTGGTCAATGATGAACTACATATATGATGGTGGTCCTGTAAATTATAATACCATATTTTTACTGTACCTTTTTTACGTTTAGATATGTTTAGATATACAAATACCATTGTGTTACAATTGCCTACAGTATTCAGTATGGTAACATGCCATACAGGTTTGTAGCCTTGCAGCAATAGGCTACACCTTAGAGCCTAGGTGTGTGGCAGGCCACACCATCTAGGTGTGTGTAAGTATACTCCAATGTTTGCACAAAGACAAAATCGCCAATGATGAATTTCTCAGAATGTATCCCTGTCATTAAGTGACGTATGATTGCATACGTACACACACATGTATACAGGAGTGCCTCTTCTACAGAATGTTTTTGAGGCATTACATGGCAGAGAACCAGAAAATGGTAGGTTGCCACACCCTGGACAGTGTCTTGCGGCTGGTCTGTGATGCTGCTGGTGCTAAGCATTACAGACATTCCTTGTCCCATTTAACATCCTGTCCTGCTTTTCGGATTCCTGTCTCATTTGCTGAGGAATTTCCATGAAGCCCATGACTTCTGTGTGTGAAAAGGAGGAACAGACCTTCTTCCTCGCTGCCCATTCACTCAGATTATCTCCCAAGCCCCAGATTATCCAATCAGGGGCTTGGGAGCCTCTGATTTTGTGTCCCCTGCAGAAAGGTTGGAGGAGGGATGAGGCTAGCTCTGATCATGGTCTCTGACTGCCTGTATGACATTCTCATCTACCTGCCAGATAAACCTGAGTGCATTTGTGTGTGTGTATGTGCCTGTGTGTGTGTGTGAATTTAATTCTTTGGGAATACTGCTTGATCTATTTGCATGTAATATTTAAAAATTTGATTATTTTAGGCCTCTAACTTTTAAATACATTTCCACGAAAGCAAACACATGTAAGTGGACTTTCTGGACATACACCGAACAATAAACCCTAAAAGGATATATAGTAAAAATGTAGCAGTTTGTTTCTGAGCATTATACATGCTTATTATTTTCTCTGTTTTGATCATTCTGGTTTTCCAGATTTTAAAAATAATCATCAAGTATTACTTTTATAATTAGGAAACATGTCATGAATCTGAAACTAGTCTATCTGTGTTAGGATTGGTGGCCTCCAATCTGCAATACCTAGTAATTAACTGATGTTTTAGTGTTGATAATTATTATTAGGATTAAATTTTTAACCCTTGCTAAAATTAGTTTTGCTGGTCTTCTTTGGTCATTTTGCTAAATTTTTGCAGGGTTTATTTTAAAAATAAAAATTTTATAGGCAAATACTTTGGGTATTGCTCAATCAGAACACTTTATTCCATCACATTCTCAAGCTGTTAACCAAAGAATGAAATCACGATGAGATCATTAAAAAGGCAACTTGGCACTTTAGAAACCGTTCCACACACTATTTGAAAAAGTCTTTTACCTATGCCAATGAAATCATGATGACAAATAGTTTTAACACTGATATTATGATGCATTAAAGTTCCTATCTAATTTTAGAGTATCAGCAGCCTTTGAGCCTGATTTACAAATTCTGTCTTGTCAGAGAATTTATTGTCTTCATTTATCAGAATGGAAAAAAATATACAATGAAAGTTAAATGATTTGCCCAAGGACATACATTATCATTTTAAACATCCAGAAATGGAACTCTAATCTCTATCCTCTAATTAAGTGCTCTATTTATTAGAACATATTTCCCATCAAGTATATCAAGATTAATTTTCATTAATCTTTATAGAATTAATTTATTTAAAATATGCTCTGTGAGCAGTAATCCAAATTTGGTTCTATTTGTACGTGTTAGTTTTTCTTTATGTGGGAAGTCTTAAGAAGGGAAAGTCAGAGTATGGAGAATTATCAGATAATAGTAAGAAATAATTTTGAAAATGTTTTAAATAAAAATTCTGTGATAAGGGGTTACTTTTTGTTCCAGATTTTAATTCCTTTTAAATTGATGACTCAAATTTTGAAGCAAGACGTATCATGTGGAGAAGCTTTCTCTTAGGTTTTGAACATTTACTTCCGATTTGAGCTGCCAATGTTGCAGCTTTCTTTCTTACAATATCTTTGTTCTATTTTGTGTTAGTCCTGTTGAAACCATAAGGGAAGTAAAAAAAAATGGGATACTTTAATATTTTAAAAATTTGGGTGAAGTTTGAGATATATGAAGGTCTTACTTTATTATTTGGTTTTAGTTACTTTGTTCACTTTTAGTTTTAATAAAATGTGAAACAAGACAAAATTCTCTGGGGTATAAGCCTGTTTATTTTATTGTGCTCTGTTTAGTTATTCAAGGAAAAAAAAGTTACAGAAATGTAATCGTTGCCATCTGTTGTATTGGAGTAAAATCTAGCCCAAAAGTCAAAAAAGTCATGGCAACAACTTATAAAAACAACTGCAATAATATCAACTCACTATGGTTACTGGTGAAACTTTATTTTTCTCCCAAATGAAGTAAGTTTCCTTAGGGGATTATTTTAACATTTGATTTATATCATTATTAAATTTGCCTCCAAAATCATCAAAATCTCAAATAACACTGTTATTTAACTCTCTGCCTGATAGGAGATTAGCAGATTTTTCTGTCACTCTGACTCAAACCTCATCAAAACTCCCTCTTTGGAGAATATTATTTTTAAGAACTTCTTAGGATATAGTTTTAGGGAAAAATGTGTGTGTATATATACACATTTACATGTGCATACATTTTCCCATGGTATTAAATGGCTACTGTTGATGGCAAATATAAAAAGCATGCAAATTTGGCCAAGTATAGGGTTTTCATTGTGACTTAAAACATTTGTTTATATAATGGTACTGCCTTAGGCCATGTTTTTGTCATGTTTTCCTTTAGAAATTGTAGTTGTAAAACATTAGGTGGTCTTTAAGGTAGACATATTTTATTCAAGATTGATCTCTCTAGAGAGAATAAAGGCATCCATTGGCTTCTTTTGAAATCATCAGAGCTAATATTTAAAGACACTCACTGGAATTGCCAATGTATTTACTCACTTCTTTGATTTGCCAAAAGGGTACTCTTATTACCTCTACCAAAGGCAGAAAGGACTTTCTGATACATCCAAACACACATATTTAAAAAATCACAGATTTAACCCCTTCTGAATGTTTTCCAAAAGAAAATATATTCTGAATATATTCAAGAACATAGCATATTTTAGAGAAATTAGCATAGCATTTACTGTTAAGTCATTTAACTTTTTCTCTAATTTAATTTTGGGAGTGAAATAACTCTCTAAATTGAAAAATTAATTTAAATTATGGATACTAATTTTTCATTTGTCATATAAAGTTAATATGACTACTTTTACTACCTAAGAAAAATATTATAATTAAATTTGAAAGTGTTTTTTTTCAGAACAATATTTTAGGTAAGCCTATTGTTACAAAGTTTATATCAGTAAATTTGAACTAATATGATTATGGTGTTGGAAGGGAGGATGTTTGTGTGATGGAGGGTAGTTCAGAAAAATATGTAGAAGAAAAAGGCATTTATTTAGCATATATGTTGTTCATTTATGTATAAGGCAATGAACTAGGTGGAACTCATAAATGAGCTTTAAGAATTTTATAGTCCAGATCAGATAAGGATGATAACATAAATACATATCATTGCATATCTGGAAATAAATGTAGAATCATATTTTTAATAACAAACATTATTCCTTTGATTGTATTTTGCATCACTAAACTATTTTTCAACTATTTCCAGGTGTCCATAGATAGTGCTCATAGATGTTTAGAGTAAGGTGTTTTAACTACAGTAGCCACATGCCATTTTTTCTTTTTCCTCTTTAACAATTTGGTCATGCATGCTCAAGAAAGCCAGCATAGGTGACTTGCCTGGGCTACTTGTTGGCATTAAAAGCTCTGGTTCTGTGTGTACCCCTTGTTTTTCCTTTCATTCTCACAGATAACAGGCTTATTTTCTGTACTGAGATGGCTTTGTCCTGCCCTTCCAAATTTTCAAGTAGCAAAGTCATTGATAACCATGGAGTTTTCCTGGGTTCTGCCAAAATTGCTGTTTAACCACCTACTGAAAATGCAGTGCCAGAGAGATATTGTTGCTGAAGCTGCTCTGTGAGTTGTGTGAAGACCTTTTATAAGCTGGGAAAGCCTGTGGTTTTCAGGCTCTATAGCTACAGCATGCAATCTCAAATATGGAAAATCTCTCTACCTTCATGGTGTCCACACCAACAGTATTCAGAATTTTAGTGAAGCAGCCATTTATTTTTGCTTGCCAGTAGCTCCCTCTCTCCCTGGGATTTAGTCATAAATCCTCAGGAATAGAAAAGTAAGATTGTAGGAAAGTCACCTGGACCCTATGATAACGAGAGCCTTCTTATTGAAACAATCTTGTTTGCCCATCCCTACTTACATTAGATTAAATTCTTTCCAAGAGTCTATATCATCTTCTGGCAAATGTGTTATTTGTGCCCACATCACTTGTCCTGCCAACATGCTAGAACTTGTCTGAATTCTAAAGTGAGAACAGTTTGTATATAACTGGGATTCCTATAACATAAGAGTTTACAGACAAGGAGTTATAGGACTTCAGAGAAGAAAAATAACACTTTTGTCTAAGAAGGTTTCATAATGAAAGTAATGTTTGAGCTGGTATTTGGAGAATTACAGAGAGGACATAGCCAGATACGCAGAGTTTAAAATTTTCAAGTTGTCAGTTGGCACCAACAAAGCCAGTTATGTGGCAAAGTTTAAGCAGAAAGGATTTAACATAAGGAATTAAGGGCTTACAAAATGTGTGGAGAGATTGGAGGAGTAGTGCTAAGCTGGCTCTTCAGGGAAAATTCCCAGAACATCGCAGAATTGACTCACCAGAATCTTCTCATGCTTCCTCTAAGGTTGCTATGGGTGCTATTAAGTTTAAGAACTCCAAGGGAGCTTGCACCCTGAGATTAGAACACTTCACCTACCACACCCAAGAACCTGGAGTGGGAACAGTAGAATGATTTGCAGGAACGTCTCATATCCTCAGAACTTTGCTTCCCAGCAGAGGAAGTTGACCTCTGGCTCACTTTTTCATCCTCAATACTGAGAGCTACATCTAGTTGTTAACATCTCATTTGTATCCAGAACCCTAACTGAAAGATAGATCAAGAAATATTTACACCATGAAAACTGACAAAAACAATACATATCAGAGGTACCCCTACCCCAGAACTGATTTTTAAACATTTATTAGCACATTACTGGTACATTGATTCAACCCATAGTATCTTCCATATTTTGCACAAGATATAAATGTATACACATACACATATATACACACGTACACACACATAATATATAAATAAAATTAGAATTTTACAAGACTATAAGATTAGAATTTTGGTGAATTGTTTGGTGTTGACAGCTATTCCATTTGTTACTTTTTATAAAGAATCTTACAAACGAAAGCCCTGGACTTCATCAAACCACTCTGGTAGGATATGTAAAGGAACTAAAGTGGAAAATTAAAATAACAACTGTACTATGAGCCTACTTATATTAGTAAATCTATTTATATGTTCCTTTTCAAGAATACCACATTTATTAACAACCTATTGTCTCCGTCCTGACCCAGTTTTACAGTTTGAAGTTGTCGAGAAATAAAGATACTTTACACATGTAATAGGATGTAACAGTTAATTATTTTTAGCCATTCAAACATCATAAATAAGATCATGTTCAATTGAAATTGAAAATATCATTAACAGTGAGGCAGTTTATTTGCCTGAGAATAAACATTTTCAGTTTACATCACAATAACAATTACTGTAATGATAGCCTTTTGAAAAACTTGTCTGTATGTTTGGAGAAAGGATTTCAATAGGCCTTTTAATTTTTTCTTTATAATTAGTAATAATAAATTTTCATTCAAGCTATGGTAATTATTTTTCTCTGAAATTTCAAAATGTTCTTAAGTGCCTTATGGATATAAAGTGAAGAAAAGTAAAAATGGCTTGTTTTTATAAAATAAAGGTTAGACTTTGTATGTGAAGGACATTTTACCTGCTCTTAAATTGCAATTAAGGACACTGAGAAGGCAAAACTTTTAAGAATGGAATTAGCTATGTCTTAAGTAGAGCTGCTGATAGGAAGCATCTGTGATCATGTGGGCTCTTGATATTTATTGAGCATTTAAAAAGAGTCAGACACTACACTGAATACTAGAGCTACACAGACAAAAAGTCACACAATTTTGAGGAGTTTACAGTTGTCCTTCTGTATTTTGGGGGGTCCTGAAGTTCAGCAGTTCACAACTATTGAAAATGGAGCTTCTTTCAGGTAGGGGCAGCTTCTGTGAATTTTGAGGAAAGTGTTTGAATGAAAGGAATAATGGCTAATTACTCAAGTAAAGGCTTAAGATGATGTCAAATCTGCAGAAGACAACTTTGGCTGTGAGGTGTAAGATCAGCCTACATGATGGGACTGTGAACAACCTGTGTATTGTCACCCATCCTTCTGAGTGCAGGGTCGTGAGCAGACTCTGTGAGAAGGAACTTACCCCTGAAAAACCTGTAACAGGAAGTAAAGTGAGCCCTGTAAGAGCAGAATCTATAGCCAAGGTCTGTACTTGACTTTGGGGAGATAACTTCCCATGTCTCCATGAAATCAGGGAGGCTTGTTTGTCAACTATTACTAAATATCTGCGTGGCATATTCTTTTTAGCATCATGACAAATGGGGGAGTTAGCTTGTTTAGATGGGCTGATTTCCCAAATTTTCTGAGTGAGAACTTGAGCCAAGAGAGGGATGATACTCCTAAAAATAACCAAATTGCTGGTGACATTGGCCTTTCTGATGCTAGTGTTACAAGGATAACCAAAATAGACCAATGGCAGAAACATGAAATCTCTGAAAGTTAACTTTACTTCTCCGCTTTTTAAAATGTTTAGTTGAAAACCCATTTAAAGGACTTTCAGATAAAATGATGACTATCACAGTCCTGTTCATGGCTGAACTCTAAAGCATTGCCCCAGTTCTTGGGCTCTGGGCTTGGAAGAATCACAAGCCTTGGCCCACACGACGGAGAGAGATGACAAACGCTTAACAAGTATGTGTGAAGAATTTATTGCAAAGAAAGTTTAAGGTTGCAAAGTGAAAGGTGTTTCCTAAGGGGAAATGGGTCTGTCTCCGCGAGTGGAGAAGACACTAATTAACTCTAGAATTCCTCCTTTTGTATGCCAATAGTTTATGTAAAGGTCAGTTATAATTATGACTATATGTCATGGGTTTTGGGGACTGAATTTTTTCCAGGTATGGACATAGCTTAAAGGTTATGTTCCAGTCATTCCTTTCTCGTATATATGTGATGGAGAAAGTCACCATTTAGGGTGTTTTTCTATTTTCTGATTGCCGGTCACTGTTCCGTGGTCTAATCACCCCATTCTTTAAGACTGAAATAACTGTTTCCCCGGTTATTTTGCTGTAACCATTCCCTCCTTATTGTTTTTCTATAACTGCTTTCTCCTTTCTGTTTTTCTGATTTCCACTACCTCTCCCTTGTTTTTCTGTCCCTAACAATTACCTGAGCACTAACTTCTAGCTCCCCCTCCTGTATTCTGATTTGTAATGACAAAAATAATAGAGAAACTTAGCATTAATGCTGGCAACCAGGGAAGAATGCTATAAATTTGCTTTAACATTTCAGGAATTTATGCTTGATATGCTATAGATGGATGAGACCTCTGAGAGTGAAATTTGAAATTTTTCCTTTTGGTGAAATAGGTTAACACAGGGAATTCTGGAAAACTTCCACAGAAGGCAAGAATACCATTGGGAGAGGAAGAAATGCTTCACTTGGACTCACTTTCACTACTGCAATTTAAGATATTTAAAAGAACCTGGATCCAAAGATGCAGGGGCCCCAGGTGACTGCAGGCCTGGCAGCAGGGTAAAAGCCTTATTTGACAACTCTGTGCTTACAAGCAGATTCAAAAAGTAATGAAAGACAGAAAGTTAAGAACATAGAGAATAAATGAAAACCTGATTCAGTAACAGGTAAAAACACAAAAGGAGTTAGCTGTGTGAGCTAAGAAAATTAAGCATGCAAATATAATGAAAACCTGCATTATAAGTTTTAAAGAGTATAGTCTGAAATCAATCTAATGAAACTGCAGTCCCCCAATCCCTGGCACAGCAGGAGGTGAACGGCAGGCGGGTGAACAAGCAAAGCTTTATCTGTATTTACAGCTGTTCCCCATCGCTTGCATCACTGCATAAGCTCCGCCTCCTGTCAGATCAGTGGAGGCATTAGATTCTCATAGGAGCAGGAACCCTACTGTAAACTGTGCATGCGGGGGATCGAGGTTGTGCGCTCCTTATGAGAATCTAATGCTTGATGATCTGAGGTGGTGATGCTAGCTCTGGGGAGAGGCTGCAAATACAGATTATCATTAGTAGAGAGGTTTGACTGCACAATAAATGTAATGCACTTGAACCAGCCCAAAACCATCCTCCCAGCCCCCTGATCCATGGAAAAATTGTCTTCCGTGAAACCAGTCCCTGGTGCCAAAAAGGTTGATAACCACTCTAAGGAAGGATATTTAGATTCTCATGGAAGGTCTGTGGGTTAGGAATTAAAAAAGAAAACATGAAGAATAGAGAAAAGAACATGAATGTAGATCATTGCTTTAAAAAAAAAGAAGAAAAAAAGATAATAAGCAATAGTGAAAGAAATAAAGGAAGAACATTTTCTGAGTGAAAGGCAAATTGGCATCTACATATTGACAGATCTCCCTTGAACAAGGGAAATAATAATGAGAAAAGACTGACAAGACAAAATCTAGTACAATTTTTAAATTTGAAGATAAGAGAAATAGTCCTCCAGTATTTGGTCAGGAGACAAAATAAAACTATCAGCTGCAAATAAAGAAAAAACAACTCCACCAAAAAACTATTAAAACAATACATTAAACACAAAGAGGTGGTGGAACAAAATCTATAGTTTTAAGGGAAAAAATTGTGATGGAGGATTTCTCTAACCAGCTAACTTTGTATTTGTTTGCATTCATGAATATAGCTTTTTATAAAAATGTTCACAGTAAAAATTGAAACAAAGTAAAATAAACTTTAAATGATTATAAATATGTACAAGACAAAATTCAGATGTTATGAGAAATACACAAAAAATAACAACAATAATGAAATGTCTCTAAAATCTCAGATGATATTGTTGAGAGCATAACAGACATTTGGAAGAAGTAATGCATGGAGGAAGAAACAGCATACAAATTTCATTATGGTATCCATAGGAAAGGTGATATGTAATATTTTGTTTGTAATCATAATTGGAGAAATTTGTATTTCACTAATCATTTGTAAACTCGTCAATAGGTTATATATATATTTGAAATCACCTAAAAAGAAATATTTAGAAAATATTGGTTACAATGGAACAGTGAGGAAATATAAAGCATAAATAGATCATTGCTACATGACAAAATAGATAAAAATTTAGAAATGATAGGATTGCATTATCTGATCACAATCAGAAAAACTAAAATTTAATAATAATATACATTAACATCAACTATTTGAATCATTTTGAAGAATGCCTTACTCAATAAATTACATTGTCAAAAAGGGAGTTAAAAATTATAAATCATTTAGAAAATAAGACACTGGGAATACTACAAATGAAAATTATGGGATGTGTCCAAAGCTTTACTTAGAGACAAATACATAACTTTGCTGGTTTTATAAAAGCATGAAATTAAATAATTAAATTTTGAAGTCGAAAATTCAGAAAATGGGATGATAATTTCAATAAGCATAAAATCAGAAATCAACAACCAGAAATCATAAAAAATAAGTAAAACAAATTGTTTTCCATGTGAAAAAATATATAAAATTTTAGCTAATCTAACAAAGCTTGAAAGATTACACCTTTCAGAAATGACATAAGAGGTTTAAATTTAAAATCACAAGATTATAGCTTTAAGATCATAACTATCTTTATAATATTTATATATTGCAGACTGGTTACTGAGTACCTATTTTGTGTCAAATATTGCTAGATATAAAAAATGCATAAATAAGTAAATTATATTCTAGAATGATATATACTCTGGAAAAAGAAAAAGTAGAATAAGGAAAAGATGATTGGAATTATGGGGTGCAACTATAAATTTTTTTTTTTTTTTTTTTTGAGACAGAGTCTCACTCTGTTGCCCGGGCTAGAGTGAGTGCCGTGGCGTCAGCCTAGCTCACAGCAACCTCAAACTCCTGGGCTTAAGCGATCCTACTGCCTCAGCCTCCCGAGTAGCTGGGACTACAGACATGTGCCACCATGCCCGGCTAATTTTTTGTATGTATATATTTTAGTTGTCCATATAATTTCTTTCTATTTTTTTTTAGTAGAGACGGGGTCTCGCTCTTGCTCAGGCTGGTCTCGAACTCCTGACCTCGAGCGATCCACCCGCCTCGGCCTCCCAGAGTGCTAGGATTACAGGCGTGAGCCACCGCGCCCGGCCAACTATAAATTTAATAGTTTAAAAACTTTCAGTAAGAAAGTGTCATTTGGACAAACACATAAAGGAGGTGAAAAATTTCATTGCCTTGATATTTTTGGGAAGGAGTGATTCAGGGAGAGGAAAGAGCTATTGCCAAAGCTCCAAGAAATGAGTGTGACTAGAGTGCAATGACCAAGGATAGTACTAGCACGTAAAGGAAGAGATGTTATGTGTGACCTGATCATGTAGGTCTTGTAGGCTGTGGCAAACAATAATGTATTTAGCACATCTTTGTCATCTGGGAGGGGATATGTAATGAATTCTTGTCAGTAGAATGTAGGCAGAAGTGATCATGCTTCTTCTAAAGGTGGCATCTAAACCCTTCAGTGAAATCCTCAGCTCTTCAGTTCTCTCTCTCTCCCTCTCTGTCTCTCCTCCTCTCCCCTGCCTCCCTCCCCTCCTCTCTCTCTCCCCTCCTGTGGTCAGTTGGGTGGAGGAGATCCAGAGAGCATTCCACAAGGTGACTTTAAGAAAGAGCAGAGTCACATGATGAAGGAATCCAAATTCCTGAGTCACTCTTTGGAGGAGAACTAACCAACTTGTATCACATTGTGACGTTGTGATAGCCTTCAGGATTTTTTTTTTTAAAAAACAGTAAACTGTTAAAGCACTGCTTACCCTGACTAATGTAGAAGCAATGGCAAGAACTTTGTCTTTTAATTTGTCTTTTGAGTGAAATGGGGAGCCAGAGCAGGTTTTTGAGCAGAGGAGTGATCTGATCTCACTTACCTTTTAAGGTAAGCTGCTCTAGCTGAATGGTTGTTAATAGGCTGTGTAGATGGAAGAGTAGAAACACAGAAACCAGGTAAAGGCTGTTGCAATAACTGTAAGAAGAAATGATGGTGGCTTGGACCACTGCACCAGCAGTGGAAATGATGAGAGATTGTCACCTTCCAGATAGATATTGAAGGTACAGCCACCAGAATTTCTGTTCATAGTGGAAATGGGAGTGAAATAAAGAATGATGCCAAAGTTTTTGACCTGAGCAACTAGGAGGATAGAGTATCTATAACTGAGATGGGGAAAGTGGGGAATGGAAACAGTTGGGTAGAAAGATTAACTTAGTTTTGGATACGTTTGAGTTTTAGGTATCAAGTAAGCAATTGGATATGAGCCTAATTTCAAAGGGAATTAATAAACTACAAATATTAAATAAATCATAACTTAATTTAATTATATTATTTATTTACATCATATAAACTTTTGAAAAATACCCTATATGACAAATTTTAACTATCAGAAACAGTGTCTGGATAATATTGGATATTTTTATTAATCAAATGTGATCCTTGATAATGATACCCTATTTTAATTTGCATTTCTTCAGTTACTATTAAGAATTAAGATTTTATCATGTTTAGTGTCCATCTATATTTCTAATATGAATCACTCACATCCTTTATAAATTTTTCTATTAGGTTATATTTTTATATATATATGAGCCCTTAGTATGTTATGATAGTTGATCATTTCTCTCTGACATATTTTGCCATTTATATTCTCCATTTTTTTCACTTTTTTTAATTACAAAATTGAGAAGAGTGAAATTTGACCCCAAATTATAATTAAAAATGTTAATTCTTTATTGCTTTGTCCCTAATAGAGAAGACAGAGAAAAGAAGAGGAGAGAAGAGAATAATACTTTCCCAGCTTCATTTACTTCTCTAATTTGGATCCTAAAGAAGATGTATTTTCCCTTAAACCATTTTAAAAAGTTGCCTACCCATTTTTCAAAATAATTTTCCTGTTTTAATATCAAATCCCACATAAGGCAAAGGCTGAGATCAGTGGCAACTGAGTTCTGTAGAGTTATTATGGATGGTTGATGGCTTCAATTTATGATCTGAGATTTTCTTGGGAAGGAAGTATCATCAATGGGAGGCCATGAGAGGATTATGAGAAACTTTCAAGGATGTTCTGAATGCTGTGACCCGGGAGGACTCTAAGGTCAGTCCCAGAGAGCACTTTCAGTAATCAGGAGACTGGAATGTGAATTAGTAGCAGAGGTGACTCAAGGAAGTTTTGATAAACACCATTCTTTTGCCTGACCCGTTTTTACTGTGACATCTTCACCACAAGTAGCTTTTGCCTCATCGTGAAACTAACACTTGGTATCTGACAATTGAAATAATTTTGTCTCTAACTTTCAATCTGGAGGTTTTTATGAATTCCAGCATATTTTCCCTGTGACTTGTTCCCTTTGTCCTTGAACAACTCATCCTTCTCTTCCTGCCTTGTCCTCCATTCCCTCCCACCCTTCTCCTCTCTTTCTCTCTCTCTCTCTCTCTCTCTGTCTGTCTCTCTCAAGTGGTTTGTCTATTTTAACTGTCTTTTGGGAGAACCAACTGTTGGCTTTATTTGTCATCTCCATTTTCTTAGTTTTATATTATAGTTCATTTATTTCTGATCTTATTGTTATTTCCTTCTTTTTGTTTTTTTAAGTTTTATTCTGTTCTTTTATCTAATCTGTTAATTTTATAATAGCGCACTAATGATCCTTTCATAATAGGAGAATTTATGCTGTACATTTTCCTCCAAATTCTCTTTTGCGTGTATTTAACAAGTTTCTTATGTAGCATTTGAATTATATATCCATTCTATATATAAGATTACTTTATTGACTTATGAGTTGAGATGTATATGATAATTTTTAAAACAACAATGTAAAACATTTTATCGTGTTTACAATGATTTCTAATTTCTAATTCTGATCTGAGGATGTATTCTGTATAAAACCAATATTTAAAAATTTGTTGAGACTATGGCCTATTACATGATCAATTGTCTGTGTTTAATTTAGTAGAATGTATATTTCTTAATTACTAGTTTAAAGTTCTATATAATTCCATTTCTTTTTTGTTTTATCTATTATGTGGCTATCTTAAGTGCATGAAATTTTAGAACTATTTATCTTCCTTGTTAACCAAAACATTTATTATGTAGTAAATCTCTTTATGTCAAATCATGCTTTTAGCTCTAAGCTTTGTTATTAATAGAGCATCTTAAGCTTTTTTGAAGCAAATATTTACATGATTTATCTCATTCTATCCTTTTACTCTCAATCTTTCTGGTTCATTAAATTTTAGGATATCTCATAAATAATATATATCTTGATTTTTAAATCCAATTAATATGGCAATTGTTTTGTTTTCACGGTGAACTTAATCCATTTAAATGTATTGTAATTACTGATGTATTTTAATTTATTTCTACTTTCATATTTTGTGTTTTCTTCATATTTCTTTTCTTCTTGCTTCCAGATCAATTTTTCTCTTTTTCCCCTTATTTTACTTTTTCATTCTCTGGTTTAAAGGTAATTTTCTCAGTATTATCTTAATTGGTAGCCTAGAAATTAAAACATGCAACCTAAAGTCAATGAATTCTAAAGTGAATCAATATCTTTATTCTCCTCTAGCAACTGCTTTAACTGTCTTTAGCATATTCCTGGCTCACATGCTTTTATTATCTAGTGTTAGTTCAATTTTTTATATTTTTAATCCTTACAGGATAGGCTTGTTTAGATATACAGTTTGTGTACGTTGAACTATCAAAAAACAAAGGTTTCACTCTCCCAGCCACCCATGTAAACAATTTGTGTTGTCTGACTGAGCAAGTAATTGAAAGTTGAGGATCAGTGAGGATATTATTGCAATCATCCTAGTAAGATGTAAGGTAGATGGGTACATAATGGTGGTGTTAAAAAAGAATAAAATGACTCCTTGAGACAATATGAATTTACAATTAGCATTGATATAAGTAGAAACAATAAAAAATATTGTTGGTCAAAGATCCACATCTTTTCAAAGAGGCACCTTCATTCACTGTTGGTGGAAATATAAGGTAGCCAAATCTCCAGGTAGGGAATTTGGGAATGTATACAAAAAACTATACAATCAAAAGTACACAATAAACCTTTAACCAGGATTCCGCCTTTAAAGATAAGCGAAGCACTATTTAGACAAACATGTGAAAGTGTATAAACAAAACATTTCCTGAAGCTTTATGAGGTAGCAAATTAGAACCAATCTATATATTTAGTCAACAAAATATAATAGAAAAAATTAAGGAGTGTTCAGAGAAAAGTTTAAATAAATCTACTTTCTCAAATTAACTAGCTATGACCTTGCAGGCTTGAGGTGCAGCCAGGGTCATTGCCCTTCATTAGTCCGTGTGATAATTGAGACCATGCCTGGGAGTTTTCTAAGGGGGAAGAAAATGAATCAGGTGTCTTGCATTTGTACAATGCTTAAATTTTTTTTACTAGCTATTTTTAAGCTTGTGGAAAATGTTCCATTCCAACTTTCAATTGGAACAAGATTTCACTAAATGAGAGATCCTCTTCCTTGGGTCCCTTAATGAATTGCTTTTAAAAATTAATTCTCTTTAGATACTTCATTATCTAGTTGTTCCTTATGCCCAAATGTTATTAAAAGTAATAATTTTCTTTTGAGTAAAATGTTTTCTTTGTTTGTATTTATTACTATTCTTTTGAATTAGGCATTAAAGTACCTTTTCCCCAAATTGGAAGTGTTGGTTATTATTTCTCCTTTATTAATTATATCTGTTTTCTACTTCTCGTTTGTTTGCTCTTCTGCTGATATACACACAGAGAGTAGGGCCAATATACAGCTTTGCTTTTGTCCTTTGTTTTTCCTTGTTTTTAAACATCACCTACTAAGACCACGATGATTTTTATCTTAAATACTGGTTTATTTTAGTTTGAGTACTTTTAAAACCTCCACCTTAATATCATTTGGCAGGATATTGAATACTCAAATTTGGCTGCTATCTGGTTAGAACATAAGACTGTATCATTTTCCATTTGTGTTGCTATCATGGGCTTCCAGACCGATTCTGAGTTATTTCTTGGTTTACAGCAAGCTTTCCCTGCCATCAGAATCTCTATTTGGCTTCTCTAACCTAATAGACATGTCTTTTCAAAAAAAAACTGGCCCAGCCCGGCCTCCTCTCAGACTGCCCCAGTCCTCAAGGGTGCTCATTTCCCATTATCTCTTTGGAACTCGAACTCTTTCTCTGAACAAATGAGTCACGTTATCTAAACCTTACCTTTCAACTCTGTATTTTTTTTTTTTCCTTCTTTTGCTTATGTTTGGGGCCTCTGGAAATCCGAGCCTGGGGAAAGAAAAACAAATACTCTGAACTTTTCTTCCTAAGAATGCCTTGGCACTTACCCTTTCTGTGTGTCCACGGCAGACACAAAGCCTCCGTATCCATTTCACATGGATCCTTCTCCCCAGAGCTCTTTTATTCCAAAGTAAAGCAAAGAATTTATAGTCATCTGGTGATCCCAACACAGTAATTCAATTTTTATAATGGAAATTTTACTGCTTATTATTTTGGCTAGACTTATTAATCAATATTATTAATTATATTAGCAATAATGACTATTATTGATTGTTTTTCATATGCCTAGTACTGAGTTAAGTAGTTTACATAGTTCTACAAGAAAACAGGATTTATCAGATAACAATCACCCCTTTATTTTAGTTAACATTGTGTTTTATGAACCACGTTGTAGTCAATAAAGCATATTTTGAAGCATGGTCATTGGATCAGAGACCTGGATTCAATTCTGTGTCTTCCAAGTAGTATACGTATGACCTTGCATAAACTATTAAACACTGTTTTATCCAACAAATTTTTTTTTAAAATGCCATTTATTTATTTTTAAATGAATTTTAAAACTTAAATTGTGTTGACTGTATACATTTCAGAATCTAAGCTACATGATTAATCAAGAGGAATCATAATATCTAACCCATAGAGTTATTGTGAGGAGAAATGAGCTTCGATATGCAAAACACTTAGTGCTTGGCACATACCAGTGGTCAATAAATTGTAGCTCTCCTCCAGCTCTGCTCCCCCAGAGTTATCAAGCTGCTAAATTCCTGGGCCAGGACCAGTATCTCATTCTTTATGTATCAAAATATTTTATAATGATTTCTAACATTAAACTGGCTGGGACAGAAGTCATGTAAAGTCATAATAAAGCAAATCCTAGTTAAATTTTTATACTTTTTCCATTTTATTTTTTATATAGGGTGAAAATTAATTATTTCATCCAGGAAATAAGTGGTTAACCATAAGCCCGACTCTCTCCTTTCAGACAAAATTGAAAAGGCAAAGGCATTCAAGATGTGATATAGCCATTGGATAGTTCCCTCAGAGTGCTTCTGTTCTCAGAACACGACAGAAATTCTAAACTTAGAAGAGTTGGAGAAAAGTAGACAATAAGAATAAAATACATGTTGATTCATAACAATATTAGGCACCTCTAATCTGTTAAAAAAAACAAAGCTAAAGAAGGAGTTCTATTATTTTTGACAACCTCAGGTCCCAACACCTGGGCACTCAATTCAGGTTCCAGCCTGCTTTTCATATTCTTGTATATTTTGTCCATGCAACACACCCACATTGG
Source organism: Eulemur rufifrons (assembly GCF_041146395.1). Classification (NCBI taxonomy): domain Eukaryota; kingdom Metazoa; phylum Chordata; class Mammalia; order Primates; family Lemuridae; genus Eulemur; species Eulemur rufifrons. The sequence continues at coordinate 23,052,367 of NC_090997.1, read as the reverse complement.
ACCACTTACTCCTCTATGACTATATTACACAAGTCAATGCTGTTGATTCATAACAATATTAGGCACCTCTAATCTGTTAAAAAAACAAAGCTAAAGAAGGAGTTCTATTATTTTTGACAACCTCAGGTCCCAACACCTGGGCACTCAATTCAGGTTCCAGCCTGCTTTTCATATTCTTGTATATTTTGTCCATGCAACACACCCACATTGGATCACTTACTCCTCTATGACTATATTACACAAGTCGATGCTTCTGACATCTTGTTCCTGCTCTGCCAGGATTTCCACCCCCTGCCCATCTCCACCCTGTTCTCCTTTATCATCTTTCAAATCTTAGCTCAAGGCCTACAACCTCTTCTTTCCTATTTCTCCTTAGCAATTTTAATTTTTATATTTTTACAGCAATTAGATCTGTATCTTTAGTGTAGCATTTCTTTGAGTCTGTCTTTTCTTATGACTTTTTTAAAGTAGAAAATCTGGGTAGTTTTTCCACAAAGAAAACATCATACCTAGGCGATTTTAGAAATGAATCCTATAATCATTTAAAGGACTAGATCATTTCAGTTATATAAAAATTACTGGATAACAGAAAATCAGGGAATACTCCCTCCTTCTTTTACGATACTAAATAAACTTGATATCAACATTAGACAAAGGCAGTAAAAGAAAAATAAATTACAGGCCAATTGACTCACGAACATGGATGAAAAAAAAAATCCTAAGCAAAATATTGACAAACTGAACTCTGGCAATATACAAAAAATATAAATTAAACTTCTTATATTCCAGATTCAAGTTTGCCTTGACATTGGAAAGTATATTAATAAATTTGCTATATTAAGTGATTAAGGAAGAAAAAAATCCAGATTTTTTTCTCAATAGGAGTACATACATCATTTGATAAGATTCAGAGCATATTGACAATTGGAAAAAAAAGCCTTACAAATAGGCATACAACACAGTATATACCAAGAATCTAGAGCGAATATTGTACCAAATGGGACAATGTTGGATACACTTCTTTTTGAATCAAGAGTAAGAAGGATATTCAGTATCACTATTTATATTTGACATCATTTAGGACTTCTAGGTCCTAAAGATAATTTCCACTGGCAGGGCTCAGAGGACCACACGTACTTGCCAGAACCTGGTAACTGAGGTAGTGTAGGGTGAACAAGGCAGACATGCCCACCTGCATTGTGTTGAGTATTTTTTACTGCCTCAGTTTCCCCAGGTGTATCAAGGGTCTACAGGTGTGCTGTGCGTTATGGTAGTCACTATGCACACGTGGCTCTTGAACACTTGAAATGTGGCTAGTCTGAATTGAAATGCACTATAACCATAAAATACAACATTGGATTTCTAAGACATAGTACAAAAATGCAAAATATCTCAATAAGCTTTGATAATATGTTGAAATACAAATATGTTGGATGATTGGGTTAAATATTATTAAAATGAAAATTAAATTCATTGATTTCATTGTACTTTTTTTTTTTTTTTAAGATCGGGTCTCACTGTGTCGCCCAGGCTGTGGCCTTCAACTTAAGCAATCTTCCTGCCTCATCCACCCCAGTAGGTGAGACTGCAGGTGTCTGTCACCACTCCTGGCTAATTTTTTTATTTTTTGTGGAGACAGGATCGTCACACTGTGTTGTCCAGGCTGGTCTCGAACTCCTGGCCTCAAGTGATCCTCCTGCTGTGGCTTCCCAAAGTGTTGGGATTACAGACATGAGCCTCTGCACCCTGCCCATTTCACTGTACATTTAAAAAATGTGGCTACTAGAAAATTTAAGATTGTATATGTGGCTGTCCTGAATGGATTTATTATTTCTACTGAATGGCTCTGATCTGCAGTAAATCTGAGTTGAAGAGCATTAATTATAGTATGGAAGGAGTGAAGGTGGCACGAATACTGGCAGGATGGAGGAAGACGAGGCAGATTGATTCTTTCTCTGCACTATGCTTCAGCCGTAATGCGTGGGAGGGCCCAGCTCTGCAGGCCGAGGAGCTGGAGCGGAAGACTCTGGAGTTACCCAAAAGGGGATTTCTGGTTCCGGTCTGTAGAGGTAGAGGTGCTGTGGCCACGGTCCTTTGAGATAGAAGCTGGTTTATGACCGCAGCAGGGCGGTGGCTGTGATTTCTGGTGGCTTCCCTGGACATATTAAGTTTGGGGCTGGACTTTTGGGGCCTGACTTTTGAAGCTGGATCTCATGCTCTTAACCGCTTTTCTGTCTCTCCTATTAGACTCTAAGACTCTTGAGGAGGTCCTGTTGCTTGGCTTCTTCCTATCCCACAACACGGTGTTTTGGACATAAAATTATTTCCAAACTTATTTGCTGAATCAAATTGCAATTATTTCCTAGTTCAAAAACTTTCCACAGGACCATTGTTCTTAATCTTCATTCACTGCTGCACTCCTTCAGGGTAAGAAGCAAGCAGGACACCGTGGCTCTCTAGCACTGCCCGTAGGATACAGAATTGCTTCAGAGTGTACAGCTTCATGGTGTTTTAATATATGTTGGAGCCTCTACTATTAGTATCATTATTATTTGTGTATATTGAATTCATTTTTAAATGGATTTTTACAGGCCTAATTGAGAAGCCTGTTTATGTATGACCTGTGAAATGCCGAAATGATAATAATTATAGAGGTATTTGAATGTCTTAGTTTCTGAATAGATATTCATAGTAAAATAACTCTTATTCTTTTGCATCTGCTTTTTTTTTTTTTTTACTTTTCTTGCACTAACATTGCTAACTAATAGATTCCCATATTTACTGGTATTATTGAACATCTACTGTGCAAGGCTCTGTGACTGCTAGAAGATACACTAGACACGTTTTCTATCTTCAAGTGGTTTACTGTCTCACCGGAGATTTAATGACACCAATAACTTCAGCACAAACAGTATGTGAAAAATGTGATAGGAACTTTAAAAATTCAGGACTGTGAGGTTTCCCAGGAAAGAGGGATCTCTTCCACCTGAGGAGATCAAAGTGGATGACACTGTTGAGATGACATCTGGACTACGTCTTAGATGGTGAGTGGAATGTGGGTGAGTGGACAAAGTGGGGAGAGCATTACCTCCATGGTAATGAACAGTGGCAGAGTCTTACAAAGATGAACTTTGGCTGTTGAGCTAAGCAACAATTTGAGTTTTTTGTGTTCTCTATGTAAGTAAAAGTAATGTTTGCTTTATTTGATAGGAAATAGGGAAGTACTGAAAAAAATGTGTGACGTGATCAAAGCATTACTTTGGTAAGTTAATGTAAGAGTACTGTACAAGGTGACTTCAGGAAGATTAAGAAGGCATTATACTTCAAGAGAGTCAAAGAATGAAATAAATGTGCAAACTGCTCCAGGAAAGAATTGACAGCACTTAGCAACTGATTTTGATATAGGTGATGAGTATAACTAAATATCTGAGACTAACAAACTGACTAGTGAAAAAATTATGTTTTTCAATTCTAAGTGCAACCAACTAACCAAACTTTCACCCTAAGTTTTCCTTTGGTAGCAAACCTATCTCTTCTCTTCCTTTTACTTTCCTAGTTTTTTGTAAAATAGTTGTCTTCATTTATTGTTTCCATTATTTTGCTTTCCATGCACTTTGAAGTCTGGTTTCCATCTAGATTCCTCCACCAAAATTTTTTAGGCAAAGATCTTTGGTGATCTCTCTGTGGCTTTATAAGCCAGGTAATTTCTATTCGTTATCTCACTTGACCTCATTCAACTATTTGATATTGGTAATTAATCCATCTTTTTTGAGCTCTCTGCTATCTTGGTTTCTGGAACACCACTATCTCTTTGTTTCTTTTCCTACATATTGGCTGAAGATCAATGCTTCCTTAACCTGTTTTATATATTAATATATTGGTGGTGTTTCTGAACTTTCTGTTTTCAGCCATTATATCTTATTATTCTACTCTTACATTCCCATGGTTTCAACCATCATTTCCAATGTTTTTCAAACATGTATTTGTGGAGCACCTATCTTTGCCAGGAATTTTGTTGGTGAATCCCAAAATTACCAGCTCAGCTCTTTCTCCTGAGCCCATTTACCTACTTGAGTTAATCTCCTGATTATTACCAAGGCCCTGCAAAGATAATGTTCTCTATTTTGACTTCTTAGACTCACTCTCTTCCCTCTACATTCTTTCTTAGTGAACTGTAATAATATTTATCTAGTTGACTCAATTAGAATTCCAAGAGCTGTGCTTGACTCTGCATTTCAGTAGATGACAGCATGAACAGTTGTCAGTGGCCAGAGACCAAATGTCTTCCTTTCATGAATTAAATACCCCCTGAAGAGAAACAGGAGTAGAAGGAAGAAAAACCTTGATTAGAAATCATTTAAATTTGAAATAACTGTTTTTCCATAAAATTGGCTAAAAAATGGGAAAAGTCTGAAGACAACAGCATGAGCTCAAGACCCTTTCCAATCTGGTTTATACTTGTCTCTCCAGCCACGTTTCTCTGGCTATGTGCAGCCTTGCATTCTACCTTGGAATAAGCATGGTTTTTCTGACCTCTATATTTGCTTTTACATTTTCCTATAATGTTCCTTAGCCAGTGTTGATTTGAGGAATTCTCATTAACTGGTTCATTCATAATCATTTACAGAACATCTAACCGTGTGCCTAGCATTGTCTGATACTGAAATCCCAAAGATTAAAAAGCAAAAAACCCTGCTCTCAAGGAACTTACTATCTGTTGGAGAAGGCAGACATTAAGAGATAAGTATATCAATAGGACATTGATAGAGATATATCACAGATGGTGTCCTTGGAATTGAGAAAAAGATCTTGAAAGATATCATGAAAGAGATGAACATATGTGCAGTGGTTTGAATATTTGTGTCTCCCCCAAAATTTATGTTGAAATTTAATCCCCAATGCAACAATATTAATAAATGGGACCTTTTGGAGGTGATTAGGCGGTGAGGACCCTGCGCTCATGAATGAATTAGTGCCTTCTGAAAGGCTTCTCGGGGGCAGGTTTGACCCTTTCCTCTCTGCCACCATGTGAGGACATAGCATTCATCCCCTTTGGAAGCCGCAGCAACAAAGTGCCATCCTTGGAAGCAGAGAGCCCTCGCTAGACATAGAACCTGACAGCACCTTGATTTTGAACTTCCCAGCCTCCAGAACTGTGAGAAATAAATTCCAATTGTTTATAAATTACCCAGTCTCATATATTTGTTATAGCACCACAAATGGACCAAGACAATATGAGAGCAGCCATGTACTTTTTCTAGGTTTTAATGATCAGTAAGTACTTTCCCATGTTCAGAAGAAATCTTCCTCTCTGTAGTTGGTTTTGGTTCTCTTCACTGGGGGACCAATCAGTGACATTCTAAGTCAGTGCTGAAGTTTAAAGTGGGGAGCTTTGGAAAAATAAAATGGTTTTGGTCCCAACCTGACCTTGCTGAAATAGGATTTTCAGTTGGGGCCAGGCATTTCATTTTTGAAAAATGGTTCTAAAGGTTATTGTGATGCATACATACAATGAACATTATTAAATAATCTCAACTGGAGAGCACACAAAGAAAAAACAAACAAAAACTGTTGTTCTTTCAATCACTCTTGGTGATTTATATTTTGTTCAGGACATAGTTTAGGTTTCCTCCTTTCAGAAATTCACCTAATATCATCTTAAGTCTGTGATAGGCACTCATAGCAATCTGAACTTAGCTCTATCAAAATAAATTAAATTGTTTATTTCTGTCTTTTCCACTGTACCAGAGAGTAGGAATTATGTTATTACTAAGGATAGAAACCATATCTTATATCTTGGTATTTACAAGGCTTAGTATAGTACCAGAAACACAGACCATGCTTAATTGATAGTGACTATAATGCATGTGACATACGTTATGGATTATAGTAGAGTCAAATAAATAAATTTTATTTTGTACACATTAAAAGTAAGATGCTATTGATTTATTTAGTTTTGAGGACCCAATAAGCAACTAGAAATACGGGACTTAAAGTCATGAAATAAGTCAAGACTAGAGATACTGGTTTGCTAATAATCTTCAACATGGTATTACCTGCAGCCATGAAAAGTAGATTTTTATCTACATATATGTAGATTTTATCTATCTATCTATCTATTTAGGCAGAGGAGGATGAGGAGCTAATGAAAAAGTCACACCAGAGGGTTTCCTAAATATACAAAGTAAAGAAGGAGAATCGGTGCCATGTAACTCAAGAGAAGAAAAAGTTTCATGGTGAATAATGGGTCAATATTGTTAAATACTGTAACTACAGTGTCATATGCTGTTGGGGTATATAAGAAAAGTCAATAATGGAGAAAATCAATTTTATATTATAATTAGGAGAACAGAGTTAACATGTAAGTACATAGTTTCAGTTAAGTCAATGTGGACAAAATCTTGATGCTAGTAGTTAACTAAATGCATAGTGATAGAATGATGACACTTTGGAAAGGAGAGAGAGTGAATGATAATTTGAGGGAATGGTGGGTGAAAACAAAGAGTTTGTATTATCTTGAGACATCAGTTAGAAAGGAACCAATGAATGACAAAGGCAGGATGGTAGAAAATATTAAAAAGGAATGAGTAGTGAAGGATTAACTTGGGCAAGGTAGTATGGTGTGGAATTATTGCAACTGTGGGATGTTCCTGGGCACTTCTTTGTACGACACAGCAGAGAAAAAGAAAATAGGAATAGAAACTTATTTTGAGGTTCATAGGGAATTAATTGCAGGTTTGTTAAAACTTCTCAATAAATTATGGCATCAGCTGAAGATGTGTAAAGTAAATATAGGATGGAGTTGAAGGTTGAAGTAACCAGGCAAGCTTGCGGAGCCTCTGTGAAGACATTAATACAGAGTGACAGTCTAGTAATAGTAATAAATGACTTGTGCAGTGGTGAGGAGGGCCCAACCAATAGGGCGTGACTGTTAACAGAAACAGAGAATGGCGTTAATTAGCATGACCTGAGGAAATAGGTTGGTTAGGTGGGAATGCTAAAAATATAAGGAGATGAGGAATTCAGAGATCTTATGAAGGGTGGCACTGAATAAAGTGGCCATTTGGACTATGATAGGTAAGATAATAGTGAATGAATAAATTAAGAAATAAGGTATAGGGATCAAAAGTAAATATAAAAATAAAAACAAGCTTAGTAGCTGTGAGAGTATCTGAGCCAAAAGTCCAGGATAACAGGCAATTTTAGCTAGTGAAAGAAGAGTCCCTTTCTTATTTGATGGGTATTTTTGCTCCTCTAGTGGCCTGTATGAAAGTCTTGTTATTAGATTATCTGTGATTACCAGACTTATAGATTTCATAAGCTAATACAATTTCAAATTTTTATGACATAAAGTTGCCATCCTTAAAATTTTTTATTTATTTTTGACAATTAAGGGCAATAAAAAAAGAACTTCCATCTGCTAGCACTATAATGTATTCACATAATGTACATTTTAATATTAAAAAAGCAGCAAAGGCAAATATATCAGAATTTAAAAAATATTTTTTTCTAAAAGAGCACATTTTGCAATTTTATTAATACTTGAGTTGAAATTTATAGACAAATTCATATATACATATACATGTGGTATAATGATATGGTAAAGATAAGTATATGTAACTTTATTATATTATTATTGCCATAACTTATTATTTAGCTTATTTTGTCATAAAAGCTTTGTCATGATCTGGTACAAGGCTGATGACTAACATTTGGGCTCTACAGAAGTGAAATTTCTTCTGAATACTGAATACAATGAGCAGAATTTTCCTTTTCACTGACTGGTCTCACCTCTTCCACCACTAGCTGTCTTTTCTGACCACTCTGGGAATTTGAATGGTGGTGAGGTAGGGATGTGTTGAAGAAAGTCCTAAAAAATTCATGTCTACACAAAACCTCAGAATATGTGCTCTTTTGGAAATTGGGTTTGCAGATATAATTAGTTAGGATGAGGCATACTGTAGTAGGGTGGGTTCTAAATCCAGTATGACTTGTATCCTTGTAAGAAGAGGAGAGATAGACAGACACACAGGGCAGGAGGTCATATGAAGAGGAAGGCAGAGTTGGAGTGGTGCATATGTAAATCAGAGCACACCAAGGATTGCAGGCAGCTGTCAAAAGCTAGTAGAGGCAAAGAAGGATGTGCCCCCAGAGCCTTCAAGAGAGCATGCCCTGCTGACACCTTGATCATGGACTTCCAGGCTTCACGACTGTGAGACACTAAATCCTGTTGTTATAAACCACCCAATCTGTGGTAATTCATTATGGCATTCTTAGGAAATAAGAATAACAAATTATTTCTTTGCAAGTTTTCCTTTGGGCTTACTTCATATTCTCAGGGCCTGCAGTGTTCAACATGACCTGTTTATTTTGTATTCTTGTTTTTTTTAATTGACAATTGGAGATTGTATATTTTCAACGTGTACGAGGGGATGATTCGATGTATGTATACATTGTATAGTGATTATCACAATCAAATTAATTAATACATCCATCACCACTCATGCTGTACATTAGATTCCCAGAACTTGTCATCTTATAACTAAAAATTTGTACCCTTGGATCAACTTCTTTCCATTTTCTCCACCCTCCTGTCCCTGGCAACCACTGTTCCACACTATTTTTATGAGAGCAACATTTTTAGATTTTCACTATAAATGAGATCATACAATATTTGTCTTCAGTGCCTGGCTTATTTCACTTAGCATCATATCCTCAAGGCTTATTCATGTTGTTGCAAAAGGCAGGATTTCTTTATTTTTTATGATTGAATAATATTTCATATGCATACATTTTCTTCATCCATTCATCCATTGATGGACACAAGTTGTTTTCATATTTTGGCTGTTGTGAATAATGCTGCAATGAACATAGGGGTACAGATATGTCTTAAAGGTATTATCTCATTTCTTGTGTATATATACCTAGAAATGGGATTGCTGGATCACGTGATAGTTCTATTTTTAACTTTTTGAAGAATCTCCATAATGTTTTCTATATGGTTATATCTATTTATGTTCCCACCAACAGTGTCCAAGGGGTACAAGGGTTCTCTTTTCTCTACATCCTCACCAAAACCTATCTCTTGTCTTTTTGGTAATAGCCATTCTAACAGGAGTGAGGTGGTATCTCATTGTGGTTTTGATTTGTATTTCTTTGATGATTAGTGATGTTGAACATCTTTTCATATGCCATTTGGCCATTTGTATGTCTATATAATCCCTATCAAAATTCCAATGACATTTTTCACAGAAATAGAAAAAAATTGTAAAATTTATATGGAGACACAAAAGACTCCAAATATCCAAAGCAATCTTGAGAAAGAAGAACAAAGCTGGATGCACCATACTCCCTCATTTTAAACTAGGTTACAAAAGTATAGTAATCAAAATAATATGATGTTAGCATAAAAACACTTAGCACAATGGTACAGAATAGTGAGTGTGGAAATAAACCCATGCATACATGGACAGCCAGTACTTTGGTAGGAACACCAAGAATACACTATGGGAAAAGGAAAGTCTCTTTGACAAATTATGTTGGGAAAATTGGATATCCACATGCAAGTGGACCCTTGCCTTACATCATATTCAAAAATTAATTTGAAATGGATTAAAGACTTAAACATAAGACTTGAAACTATAAAAATCCTGAAAGAAAACATGGGCAGAAAACTTCTTGACATTGATCTTGGCAATGATTGTCTTTTTAACACCAAAAACACAGGCAAAAAAAGCAAAAATAAGCAAGAGGTATATCAAACTAAAAAGCTCCTACACAGCAAAGAATAAACTAAATGAAAAGGCAACCTGTGAAATGGGAGAAAATATTTGGAAACCATATATCTGGTAAGGGGTTATTATCCAAAAGATATAAGGAGCTCACACAACTTAATAGCAAAACAAAACAAAACAAAACAAAACAAAAAACCTAAACCAAAATGCGACCAAAAAAAATTTTTTTAGAGTGGTTTAAGGACCTGAATAGACATTTTTCCAAAGAAGGCATACAAATGGCTAAGGGGTTTATGAAAAGGTATTTATGTGGATTCTAAGACTCCCTGCTGCCCTCCATCAACATGGACCTTTCATTTATTATTTCTTGTTGTAAAGGATACTGTGACCTACAGTTTATTTATTTATCTGTAGTCTCTAGGAATCCAGGGGTGGCTTTTAACTTCTCTCTACTGTAGCTAGTTCACTCTTCATGGGCTGGGGCCCTCATCCTGACTCAACACACTGACTCACCCTCATCTGTGGTCCACGTCTGGTCTATGGGAAATCCTCCAGTATCTTTTGTTTTGTTGAATTCTGGGAATACAGGCACATTCCAACTCAACCACCTCCTATTGCCTCACCTTCAGAGCCATTAGCCAATTGTTTGTTGTCTTAACATTTCCTAGATGGGAGTAAAACACCATCCATTGCAACTCCCAACTTGAAGGTGTGCATATCAAGTTCTCTGAGGGAACTCTTCAAAGCCCTTGTTGGTGTTAGAGGCAGATACTCACCCTCAGCTCTTTCCCCTGAAAAGGAGGAGGGATTCAACAATGCATCAGCAGTTTTCTCTACTTTTGACCCCTTTCTACTCCTGAGTTAAAGGATTTATTTGGTTGTTTAACTGGTTTTTATATAAATCTCCATTATAAATACTTATTTTTGTCTAGCACCACTCTTTGATGTCTGAATGTGCCATTTGAAGGATGTTGGTTAAAACTTCTTCTACCTTACCATTTTTTTTTTACCTGTGGTTGGTTGCTTAATATTTGCTTCTTAGAAGAAAGAAATTACTTCCATGAGAGCAGAGACACTTTTTATCTAGCACGTGTATTTCCAGTACCAACCTAAATGCTTAACTTATGATAAGGCAATAAAGTATTTATTGAAAGAATGAATGATGAAATTACAAAAAAAAAAAACATGTTTCCTTGGTACTAAATTTTAAAAGAAAAATTTCATGTGATGCTTTTATAGGGGTATATGTAGGGATAAATAATTGTCTCAGCATTAGTATTATAGATGTTCTAAACTAAGATAGATTATTTTATACCTTATCTTTAGATAAAATTTTCTCAAGGAGTATATAAGTGGCATGTCCATTAAATTATCTTTCCAATTTGTTTCTAAGCCATATTTTTTACATTATAAAACAGATTTTTTGTATTTATTTTCTTTGATGAGCATTGAAATTAATATCTGTAATACTGATTTATGGCATATCCATAGTCTTTAGAACTGGACTATCAGGTGATATTATTTAACATTCCATTTTGAATAGTGAGATACTAATGCTAATAATTTTGCTAAATCAAAAGGCATCTTACTCACTAAAAGAAAGTACTATTGCCTTTAAAATATTACCCCCTGCGATGGTTTGAGTGTGTCCATTGCCTCCAAAATCCGTGTTAAATCTTAATCCCCATTGTGGTGGTATTTAGAGCTGGGGCTTTAGGAAATGATCAAGTCATGAGGGCTTCCCCCTCATGAATGTATTAGTGCCCCATAAAAGGTGTGGAGAGAACTAGCTTAGGCCCTTTTGTCCCGTCTTCTGCCACAGGGGGGTCTTTAGTCAGCAGGTGGTGAATCCTGCCAGGACTGGGTCCTTCCCTTCAGGGCATGTGTTCCCGTCTGGCCCAGGGTTTGTTCAGAAATGCCATCCAGGAACTAAGGCCTGGATTCAAGGGCTTCAGGAGTCTGTGTGATACTTTATTTTACCATGGTTGAGCTGGAACCCACGTTGCAAAACAAAGTCCTCTAAACTCTTCCCTTTCCTTTCCTGAAGGGGAAGAAGACTCCCTGAGCTAAACTGCCTAGATTTGAGGGAGGAGTAACATGGGCACTGGCTTGGCACTTGTGGCTGGTGTCTCACTGTGTCACGTGTCAAGTGACACTGGCTCAGAGCCGGCACAGCCACAGGAATTGCCAAAGGACTGTAGCCCTTGTGGCCAGGCTGCCTTATGAATTTAGTCCAGGCCGCAGGCTGCCTTTTGTCCGCTGGTGGTGGGCCGAGCTGTAACTCCCATTTTGGGGCAGAGGATTATTTCCCTCTGGCCAGGCCCATCAAAATGCTCCCTCCATGGGCACAGGCAGAATTCTGCCCTGTTCTCTGTTCTTCTGCGCCACAGTGGCCCTGAGTTTCAAGGCAAAGCCCCACAATCACTTCACTCTCCCTCCACTGGGGCCCAAGGATTCTCTCTCCACTAGGTGTCCTGGCCTGGCCCTGCTGGGAGTGCGGAAGGGGTGGCGTAGGCAATGCAAGACTATCTTTTCTGCCCTCTTCAGTTCCTCTTTCCTTGATAGAATGTTAAAACCAGGCAGTAGGATCACTCACCTGATTTTTGGTTCTTCTGAAGGCGCTTGCTTGCGTGGATAATTGTTGAATTTGGTATTTGTGTAGAGGAAAAATTGCTATTCAGTCACCTTGCTCAGCCTTCCTCCTTAAGAAGAGTTTTAACCAATCTTCAGATGGTTTTGTTCCCTCCAGTTTTGGGACGTGCGATACCTCCTGCTGTTTTATTTGATTACTCCTGCTCATGTTAGATTATTTCCTCCTATGGTTTGCAGTTTTTGATTTTGAATTTCTCGCCAATAAAGATCCCCCCACTGCCCCATGTTAGAATACCTCGGACTCTAGGTTGTTGAACTGATGCTATGTATCATGTTATGTTTGTCCAATTAGTTTAAGACTACTTTTTAATTCTGAGGCTTGGGAACTCTATTAGTATCCTTAAGGACAGCAGAGTACCACGAAGGATTTTGTATTAATTTTTTTAAGAGATAGGGCTTCCACACCGCTGCCCAGGCTGGAGTGCAGTGGCGAGATCATAGTTCATTGTAATCTCCAACTCTTAGGCTCAAGCAATCCTCCTACCTCAGCCTCCTGAATAATTGGGACTACAGGTGCACACCCCCACACCTGGTTAACCTGTTTATTTTTTGTAGAGAAGGAGGTCTTGCTATGTTGCCCAGGCAGATCTCAAACTTCTGGCCCCAAGCAATCCTTCTGCCTCGGCCTTTCAAAGTGCTGGGATTATAGGCATGAACCACCAAGTCCAGTGATTTTGTTTTAATTTGTAAAGGAGATTTTAATTTTTTTTCATTTAGATCCTTAGGACAAATCAAATATCCTTGTTAATTCCCTAGGTGTTGTGATTTTATCCCTCTCTTCTATAATTCAGAGGTCACCCCTAGATTTCTATAGGGGTCTCAGGCTTAATATATAACCCCACATATGTCCAAGGTCATGTTCGTATCCCTGTATGAATGTTGAATCTGCAGCCCCTAGAAAAGTGGCTTTAACTAAGCGTGATCACTAACCCCTTGAGTATCTACTGAGCTATTTTATAGTCTCTTGTTTTACATTTCCTCTTTGTTGCTGGTGCCTAGAAATTTTTCTTCTTTCCTTTAAGTTCATCTATGTATTTTATCTTATTAATTTGATTATATGTTATTTATTGTGTCTCTACTTTTATAGCCAGAGAGGTGCTTTGTTAGTACAGTCAAGCGGGGTTGTGGGAATTGGACTGAAAAAATAATTGAATAATTTGCTGTTCAATCAATTCCTTTATTTACCTTATTTATTAATGTTTGTCTTCTCTCCTATTCTTGATTTTCCTTATTTTGTTTTGACCCCATGCTTAGACAAGCTCATAATTT